>NC_062965.1:2512342-2775579 GCF_023119035.1 Salvia hispanica
TTTACTGGCCACAATGTCGACAGATAGTCCAGAGACCATAAGAATGGCATGGCTGACTAACAATGCTAAAGCGTATAACCATAAAATTAAACACTAAGGATTCTTTACTTGTGCGTGAACTCCTCTAAAGAAAGGTCGAACCGGACAAGCACCTCCTCCTATAGCTCCCTCTAAGCATTATTAAAATACAATCCTTATAATTTCGCAGCAATATTGCTCCGGTAAAGACCAGTCGCGATATTACTGAAAAACTAATTTTACGATTTTAATAACCTTTATCTAGAGAAGTCAAAACTTACGAACTGGTAATGTTCCTCCCGTAAAGACAGGCCGGTCACTACTTCGCACTAAGACCAATTTTATGGAGGCCATATACAAACGTGTTGTAATTATCGCTTCATATTTTCTTGTTGGTGGTTTTAATAGTTTAATTATCACTTAAGCAGATAAGGCAGGTATCCACATTCAAAGAATAATTAAACATGTACTAGCTATGCATGCAAGACAATAAGTACATAGGCGATGCATGAGTTAAACTAGATTTTAACAAATAAAATCATAACTCAAAATAAATATCCATCTTTCATCAATAAAACATGTAAACACATTTACAAAAGGTTCACATAAACATAATGACGAAACTTGATCATTTAATTAAGCATCTAAAATAAATAGATAGAATTAAAATTCTATCTTCACATAAACAAGATTATCTAGACATTAAGTCCAATCTTAAACAATCATACATTATTAGTTAAAATAACGTATCTTGATTATTAGAATTACCTTTTAATACTATTAGGATTTTCTTAGATAGAATTAATCCATCCTTATCCTAAAATTAATGTCTAGGTGTATATCATAAAAGATTAGCTAAGTCTCAATTTAAAATGTCCACTTGGATATATAAATCCGCATTTATCCAATTAAGACTAAATCCATTTAAAACACACCAATTAAATTTGAGAACTAAATTTCTCATAGCTTTCATAAAATCACATGACAAGAAGAATCTTGTTACATCTTTAATTCAAAATGATGTTTTCTAGATGAAATAAAATTCACCTTCATCAAATTTAAAGACAAAATTCAACTTAAATAAATAATTAAGGATTTTAATAGCAAAATTAATGCTCTATGAATTTTCATACCTTTAAATCACATTTGATGTTATCTAGATGAAACAAATTCACCTTCATCAAAATTAAAGATAAAATTCAAATTAAACTAGGAATTGAATTCCAATTAAAATCCAATTAATCATTTAACACTTTAATAATTTAGGATTTTAGTAGCATGTTAATGCCAAATGAATTTTTCACTTCTTTAATTAAACCGATGTTATCTAGATGAAATAAAATTCACCTACATCATATTAAAGACAAAATTCAAACTAGGAATTAGATTCCAATTTAAAATCCAATTAACTATTTCAAACTTTAATAATTTAGGATTTAAGTAGCATGTTAATGTCAAATGAATTTTTCACTTCTTTAATTAAACCGATGTTATCTAGATGAAATAAAATTCACCTACATCATATTAAAGACAAAATTCAAACTAGGAAATAAATTCCAATTAAAATCCATCCAATTATTATACATGTAATTTTCGAAATTTTTAAGGTTTATAACAATTGAAAAACCCATGTCTTTTTCTTAAGTATATTTCTAGGAAATAATTCCATAACACACCAATTAAAAAATAGACAATTTTCAATTAAACCATAAAATAAAACATGAAAGCATATAGAGAGAATATTCTTTAAAATTACATCCGATTATGGAAAAGCCAAAAATTAGATCAATCAAATATTGAATTTCCTTATGTTAATTACCATGATATTATCTAGATGGAAAGAATCCATCAAAATCAACTAATTAACAAATTAAATCAACTTATTTGACCTAATTAATCAATTGGCAATATTTTAAAGAAGGCAATTATTCTCTTTAAATTAGAATCTTGACTTAATTGCAAAATCATTCTAATTTACACAAAAATTTTTAATTATTCTAGGTTTAGGATTTTAAACCACAACTATAAATAACTTGTGCCTTAAGAAACGAAAACACGAAAACGAAAAACAAAGACGAGATGACGAGACGATGCAACCCAAAACCCTAATTAGGGTTTGGGCTGCCACGGGCCACGCAGCAGCCGCTGCTGCCGCGTCTAGCCACTGCCGCCTCCCGCGTCTGTCGGCGCTGCTGCCACTGCAGCGTCGCCGCTGCTGCTCCTGTCCGCCGGTCGCCTCTGCCGCTCGCACTGGAGCAGCCGGCTCTGACCAGCAATGAAGACCGCCACTGGAGCAGCCTCTCGCGACGCCTTCCTGCCTCCGTCGTCTGGAACTCCGCGGCTGCTGCCCTAACCGAAGTCAGGGCTGCCGCTGTCCAACGGAGCTGATCGCCGCTGCTGCTGCCCGCCGCCGCCCGAAGACGACGCCAATGCTGCTGCTGCCCGCTGGAGACGCCGCTGCCAGCCATGGTCGCCTGAAGACGACCTCTCGGCCGCTGGCCTGGTAAAGACGCTGCTTTCAGCGGCTTTACAGCCGCTGACCGTCGACGAGGCAGACCGCCGTTGTCCCTTCTCACCGGATCTGGATCGGCGATCCCCGATGACGGCAACCCGAAGACGAATAAATGTCCCGTTCACTTTTTCGCACTTGTTTTGTAAAAATGATAATAAATAGTTAAAGTGGACAAATGATAAAGTAAGAGAGAGAATATGGTAGACAAGACTCTTTGTCCACTTTAACTATTTATTATCATTTTTACAAAACAAGTGCGAAAGTTAACGGGACATTTATTCGTGGACAGAGGGAGTATTATTTATTCTCATAAATAGGTAAACAAGTGGACGTGGCATTTCTCGTATACATGCACAAGCTGACTGTACAAAGGCATGTACGCTCGAAGCATCTTTTAGTATACAAACCCCAGCATCTACGCCTTGTGAGTAAAAACTATTTGAAGTCAAACTGGGTGAAACAATATTCTTTTGGTTTTCGTTCACTTAGGCACCAGGACTATTGGGAGATACCACCATGGACATTGGAGTGTTCAGTAGGGCAATTTGTTCCTCGTTCTCGCGGTCGATATAGAAATGCAAGAATACGTAACCAGATGGACGAAAATGAACCTGATTAACCCAGGCGACAGAGGAGTTGCAAGATCTGTAGACAAGTAGGGCATGACAGGCGTAACTGCACGGTGGGGCAAACTGTGTGATTGTTTGTGGTTTGTAGTTGGACATTTTTTACTACTATTTTGATTTGGGTTGTAGTTGGACATTATTTACTACTATTTGGATAAGGTTGGTGTAACGCCCCGGAATTTAAAACCCTAATCTTGGAACCCTAGATTTAATTGTTGATGACGTGGAATCGAGAATGCTTTATTTTCGTGAGATGAGTCTATGTTGAAAGTTTGAAAAGTCAAACTTATTGATTTGATGATGTGGCATATGTTTTACTTATTGTTTATGTGACAAATTAATTGATAAGGGTGAGTGAGAATGTTAGGGGAAATTTCCATAAATACTTGTTACCCTAATTATTGTAAATTTCGAACCCTAGCCCCTTGTGAGGAGGATTTCTATTTTTCCGGATTTAATTTAATCCTTGGGATATTTATTTAAATTAAGTTCTAAGAGCCAATTATTTCCTTATTTAGAACACAAAAATCGAGCCCCCTTAATTCCTAGTGATTTTCGAAAATCACTCTTGTTGGGAAGGAAGGAATTTATTTTATTTTATTTGATCCCTTACTTGATTTCCTTCCATACCTAGAATATATATTTATTCTACCAAATCTTTCCATACTTCAAGAGATCTTACCTTACTTTATTCTAATTAATATTCAAGAATCCATGCCTTATTTAAAAGGGCATAGAAATCGCCCCATACCTTATTCTATGGAGGATTTTCCTTATTTTTATTTTACTCCATAATATCTTATTCTACATGGAAAAATACCAAAACAAAACCATGGCTAAATTCCTAGCCTAGTTTTCGAAAATTAGGAGATATTGCTATCTTCTATTTTTGTTAATTCTTCTTCCCTACTTCACAATATTATTTTATTTTATTTAATTTATGGAGAATGAGATCTTACCAAGTATTCTATTCTTATTACCTAAAGATCTCATTGGACTCTATAAATAAGAACCAAAACCCCAACCCTAGCCCCCATAGTTTCGAAAACTCCCTCCCCATATACTCTCTCAATTTTCTTCCACTTTACTCCATAAATCCTTCATCTTTTGAGAAGAAATCGAAGTTTAATCCGTAGATATTGAAGAACCAAGCCTCTACTTTATTTCTACCGATTGATTTTCTCTAAAAAGGTATTTTCGTTTGAGAGTTATGTTGTTCTTCTTCTACCTCTTCTTTTCTTTTTCTACCAACCGATTTAATCGGTGTTCTTGAACCTTCATGCATATTAATTGAGAGAAAAAGGGATAAGAAGGGATATGGGAACATGTGTGTGTGTGTGTGCCGAGAGGGTGAGGTGTGTGTGCCGTGTGTGTGTGTTATGCGTGTGGTGTGTGTGTGTTGAAGTGTGCGTTGTGTAGTATGTGCTTGATGGCTAAATACTTTTGTATGACATATGGTGATAGATCTAGGGTTGAGACGCTAAGAAATATATGTATGATAAGCACGACTTGAAATTAGTAATTCATGATGAGTGTGACTCGAAATCTCTAAGTTATGAAGATTTAGGTGAATCGTTGGGAAAGAGGGGAGTAACGAGACATGCATAAGTTGAGAATTATAATGGAACCTAATTTGTGAATATGTGCCGATGTGAATTTAAAGGTGAACCCTCGGTTGCGAAGCCAGTTAACGGAAAAGCGAAACTACTTGAAATCTAAGCAGTCGAGGTGGGCTTTACTCTTAAAACTCTCTTTTATTTTGTCAAAAGTATTGATTGGTGTTATAAGGGTGGTTTAACTGTTATGCCATGCCTATGTTTGTTTAATTGCGATTGTTGGATATGTTATACGAATTCGGGTCTGAGTACGGGCCGCAAACTCTACCAGGCTGTGTACACGAGGGGATCGTGAGCCATCCTTGCTAGTCGGCCGGTCTCGTGGGCGAAAAGTGTGGCCACACTTTCGTCGCACATGGATATGATTGTGATTGTGGAATTGTGATGAGAAAATGGGAGATATTTGACTGGCCAGTCTATGAAAATATATTTTGTGATACTCGTGATATTTCTTTTATAACTGCTTAAAACTCGAGTTCACTTGGTAAGGGTGGCATAAGTTATAAAACGTTTTGGCAATGAGCCCACTGAGTATTTCAAAATACTCAGCCCTGCATGTGTTTTCCTTATGTGCAGGTTGAATGATGACGAGCGGTGGCGGGTGTTGAGCAGCTTACTTAATGAATATGGATATGTTGAACTCTAAGTGTAGTCATGTCACCATACATAGCTATGCTTTTCTCTTGGTCGTTTTCCGCTAAGTTTTGATACTCTGATATTGGTTCGGTTGAATGGCACTCTTTTCTTTCGTTTTGAGGCCTTAGTATTTTTCTTGTGATTTTGTCTTGGATATCATGTCGTACGTTTAAGACCTTTGAACCATTTATGACATCTTCTTTATTTCCTTTTTAAATTTCTAGGTCATGTCTTTACTATTTTTAACTCTGATATTTCTCTTTAAATGCAACCCTAGCCTATAATTACATCTTTGGAGTCGGTTGGGTAGCAGTTCGCCGCATTTATTGTACCCTAGGAGGGCGGGCTGTTACAGTTGGTTTGTAGTTGAACATTATTTACTACTATTTGATAAGGTTGGTTTGTAGTTGCACATTATTTACTACTATTTGATAAGGTTGGTTTGTAGTTGCACATTATTTTTTGTTTCAATTGTAGTAATATTACTAATTGACTGTTTGCTAATTGAATGTTTCATTTAAAAACACGAATAAGTTTTTTTATTTACTTATAAAAAAGAATTTCGTGTGGAAAATTGTGGAAGATTAAACCATTATTAGAGTGAACAGAAAATAGTAGTACTAATATTCGATTAAATTTTATGATTTATAAGATTAATAACTCTTTCATTTTTGTTTGGGATTTAAAAAATGAAATTAATAATATAAATTGAATGTTTCATTTAAAAACACAGATGAGTTTAAACTATTATTAGAGTGAACAGAAAATAGTAGTACTAATATTCGCTTAAATTTTATGATTTTTAAGATTGAATAGTCTTTGAACGTGTACACCATACAATTAAAAACTAGCTAACGTCTTAGTATGTATATAACGATTGATAATATTAAAATATAATATCAAAAAAGAAAAAAAAAATTAGACTAAGCTAGAGATGAAATCAAACGTAGAAAAATGGATTAATAATTAAACAAAATATAGTTAAGTTAATTATCACAAATGTCTACGTCTAACAAACAACCACAGTCTACTTGTAAGTACTTGGTGTAAACTTGTTTGCAGCTACCCCTTTGGATGTACGCGAGGATGATCTCCTAGTAAAGAATCTGTTATATTCCGCGCCAATCCTTTAGTGGAGAGTGAAGAACTAGAAGCTGCCCCAGAAGCCACCCCAGACTCATGAAGAGCCTTTGTGCGTGACTCGCGCCAAGCTGTCTCATGTGCCTCATCGTCCTCTGCATAATCATTCACTTCAGCCTCATCCTCCTTAGCATCGTCATCCACTTCAGCTTCATCCTCCTCCTGTGTTTGTAATCTTACTCCAAAATATTCATCAAGGTTAACATCAGAATAACATTCGTCACCCATCATCTGTGAACTTGATCCAGCATGCCAAGAAGCACGCGGTGGGTTGCTGTATCCTCCGCCGATCTGCGATAAATCTGCATCCCGTCTATACCCTGGACCGCCAATACGGACACCTGGCCGTCCTTCGCGCCTAGCTTTGTGAATGCGTGGTCTTGTAGTGTCAATCGCTGATCGTTGGGTAGGCACCAAATCAAGATGTTCAGTCTCCCCACATATTGTCATACAAGTCGACACCATGTTCATAGCACGTTGGATGTCCTGATGATATGTCGTCTCAGATCCGCTAAGGCAGTGATACACATTGACCAACGTCTCCAACTGCACAGAACAGAGAAATTATTACCATATTAGAAATGGGCCACTCACTCCTTAAAAGGCCTCATAAGGGGGAGGGTTATCCACACTTATATAGATTAGATTAGATCATCACCAAGCCGATGTGGGACAAGATATTAGAATTTTAACATAAAACACCAAAAACGGGCTAAGGATCAAGACGTTCGCGCCTTCTACACCGGGCCTTTTTTCGGATATCACTTTTGAGGGCATTATGGTAAATAATGTGGACAATCCGATCATCATCGATCAACATTATTGCCCACACAAGAAATGTGAGGGTGGTGAATCGAGTTTTTTGATAAATGGTGTAAAATTTATCGACGTTCGTGGTAGCTCGAGTAAAGAAGTCGGGGTGAAGGTTGATTGCAACAAATCACATCCTTGCAAAGACACACAATTGAAGGGAGTTAGCTTGACCTTTGAAGGGAAGCCAACTAATGCAGTTTGCTCTTTAGCTGATGTTCAATTTCTTGGAGTTGACCAAACTCCTTCAAGTTGTTCATGAGATCATTAAATCTCTTTCCATACCTATAAGTATGAGTGTGATCTTATATATGTATCAATGAATTAAAGAAATAAAATTATTATTTGGTTTTTATTTTATTGATGTACTGTTTTATTTTGTATCATATTTTCTACCCAAATTTATGAAACATACTCACTCGTGCAAGATTATGTCACGACAACACTTTGCTAAAGGTAGCAATGCTGGGAACTGTGAGTAAGGGTGGGGAATTGACAATGACCGAATATTAACTTAGAATTCAATGAATTTAAAAATAACTTTTGGTCACAAGGACGTTATTGAAAATCTTACTTGTCATTAGAGATTTATTAGATTATAGAAGAAAAGTCAACACTGTCCAAGTCATCGGTATGTAGTGAAAATGAACAAGGTCACAAGTATGAATTCATGCACCTCCGAGAGCCTTTACATAGAATGCAAATCATCAAACTTTGCTCAGCATTCTCTACCGTCATCCCTCGCTGAGTACAAAAGTGATCAATGAACATTTGCCAAAATATTCATGCTTACATTGAAAATATTGTCATGTCATCCCAGTAACAGTTGAGAATCCACGTGTATACTAGTCTGGGTAGAACGGTCCCCTCGTTGGGGACTCAAATTCAATTCATAACAATATTGATCGAGTAGGACTCTCCCCTTACTAGTCAAATAGGTTGACATCATCACATTTCTGTCAAACAATATCATTTGAGTAAAAAACAAATCTAAATTATGTCATAAATTTATCTACAATAATATTTTGAATAGGAAACCCCACCTTTTCTGCTTACCAATGTTTACGAAAATCATTCCCCATTTCTCAACATTACTTTCCTCATGGTTGTCCTTTTTTAGAAACAAAAATAACAAGTTAAATTTAGCTTTGAGAAGGATACTAACTTTATGTATTCTGTTTTCTGTATTGTCTTCTTTTAGCTTTACGTTTTAATTTTGAAGATTAAATTTATAAACTAATCCCTGGATTGATTTTCCAAAACTCAAGTCGAAAGAAGGGATTTTATCATTCTCGGTTCTATTAAAAATTAAAAGTTTTTCTTTTTGGTTTATCCCATTAAAAATGAAATATTTCTTAAAATAGAAATAACATCTCTAATTTTCTCACTCTCTTATTTTTCTCTATCTCCATCCATCCCACTCTTAGTGAACTATTTTCCTTTTTTGGAACGTCTCACTCTAAATTATACATTTCTAAAAATGATAACATCACTCTCTTTACTTTTTTCCCCTTTCTTACTTTATTCTCCACTTAATTCACAAAACAAAAGAGTACATAAAATCTTTTGTTGGAATTGAAATGCTCCACTTAAAGTAGAATAGAGGAAGTAAAAATTTGTTTTATATGCTAGCAAAAATGATTTTCTAAATAAAACAAATTTTATCCCACATCTCATCCTAGTTGAATCAACTATGTTTTCAGGAGACGTGTTATAATTATAAGTCTTTCTTAGAGATGCGAAATTCCAACCCATCTTACCCTTTTTCAAAGTTAAAGAAGTTTCTCAAACGCGATATTTGTTATGTATATTTATCTACTTCGAGAAAAAAAGTCCATCATTCTCCAACTCTAAGCATGTGCAAACAGAAAAAAAAAAAAAAAAAAAAAAAAAAAAAAAAATCCTCAAGTATTGAAATATTTAACGAAATGGATGATTTGTTAAGTGCAGATCTAATTAAATCTCAGCTGTTTAATTTATTAATTCTAAATCTTATCATGTTAGGAGGGAGTAAAAATGATCGGAGAATATAGCCAATGCCTCCACAGTTAAAAATTAATACTCCCTTCCTCCATCAATAATATTTTATCATTTTTGCCCATGCATTAACCAAAAATACTACTTCTGTCAATGAAAAATAGTCTTATTTTATTATTTTGAAATGTCTACCAAAAAAATACTTCCTCCGTCTCACAAACATAGTTCCACTTTGACCCGGCATGGGTTTTTCCGCTCACTTACTACTGTACTACATTTCCTAGTCATAGCTGGCCTTTTATTGGTAGATGTGTTAGTACAGTTTTAATAAACCTACTAATAATGTCCAATTTGAGATTATGACATTGCAGGCAGGCCTTTTATTGGTAGATGTGTTAGTGCGGTTTTAATAAACCTATTAATTATGTCCAATTTGAGATTATGACATTACAGGCTGGCCTTTTATTGGTAGATGTGTTAGTACGGTTTTAATAAACCTATTAATTATGTCCAATTTGAGATTATGACATTACAGGCTGGCCTTTTATTGGTAGATGTGTTAGTACGACTTTAATAAACCTACTAATTATGCACAAACCTAATCAATAATTGAAGCTCTGCTTGTATAGTGCTGTTTTCCTCTTTTTCATACCTCTTTGCACAAGTTTTCTGAATATTTGCAATCGACTCTTGGCACAGAGAGAGAGCTTGTTCTTACCGGACATATAATCGCACTGTTTTGTGCAGCAAGTAAGTAGATTTTCATTTTTCATTTTCATACTTTTGTTGAAGGAATTTTTGCTTATAAATCTTGTAATTTATCATCTTACTGCTAGTTAAGTGTGATTGAATGACATGAGAATGACATGAGAATTAATGAATAATTGGTAAAGTAAGAGAAATGAAGATATTGGTACTAGTTAAAATAGTGTTAGTAGATAATATGACTCACATTATCATTGGTGTTTAATGAATTGTAATGATGGGTCATAGTAGAAATTAATGTATATGAGCAATAGTATAATTTTCCATAAATATAAATGCTCATATAGTTTTATATGTAGATTATATATGACTAATATTATGTGTTTTATTCTTCAGTTAAGTTGAAGATAAAGAAAAGCATATATTCACTGATTAAAGAAGGCGTAAATATTTTGTAACCACCTTAGTTTTTTAGTATACAATATTTCATCAAATTTGGATAATAGTTATTGTATATACATGGTCATATCTTGTTAAGATATGGTTAATTGGGTTTAGGAATCAATGTGGACTTTTATTGGATCAATTAATTAATTAGAGCCAAAAAATAATATTTCTTGATGCCTAAACGTATTTCAGCCCATAAAAATGCTTACTTACATTATAGATTTGTAATCATTTCTCTCCTTTCAAATTAAGGGAGTAGTTGACTAGTTGGTCACTTGGTTGTTTTTGATAAATCTCTTAAATCTTACTCCCTCCATCCCACGAAAGATGTCACACTTGGAACTATTTTATTGTATAATGGTGTTTATGAGAGTGAGTATTGAAGAGTTATCCACAAGTTTACATGAAACAAAAATTTAAAAGAATTTCCTCTTTCAATATAGGTATCACTCTGCAAAACTATGGAAGGAGGTTCTGCAGCCATTGAAGTTCTTGTCCAAAACCTGATCAACGTTTTGAAGGATGAGTACTTTCTAATTCAAGGTCTCGATGAAAACACCAAAAAGCTGCAGACAACTTTGGGTATCATTCAAGCCTACTTGAATGACGCTGCGAATAAATCCATCACCGAAGATGTTAAGATCTGGTTGACAAAGCTTGAAGATGTGGCTTTCAATGCTGATAATGTCTTGGACGAACTCAGCTATCATCTTCTCCACAAAAAAGTGAAGAAAATGAAGACTCCCACTACCAAGGATAAGATGCTATCATGCTTCTCAGCATGTACTTACATTTCACGCCGGCATAATATGGCTCTTACAATCAAGCAAATCAATACCACTTTTGAGTCTATGACCAAAACGGCAACAGATCTTGGCCTTCAAAGCAAAATTCTGAATGCACATGTTGTTGCTCCAACTTCCATTCAGACTAATTCGATCAAGATTGATCCAATCTTTGTCGGAAGAGATGATGATGTGTCTAATGTAGTTGACATGCTGACCCGTATCCCCCAAGATCAGACCATCTCCGTCGTTGCTATTGTCGGAATGGGTGGTATGGGGAAGACCACGTTGACTCGGAATGTCTTCAATCACGAAAGCCTAAAGACATTCGGATCACATATTTGGGTTCATGTTTCTCAAACTTTTGATCCAATCGGTCTCTACAACAAAATCTATTCAACATTGGCTTCAACTACCAATGATAGAGTGGAGCGAGCTGAGCATGAGGAAGTTATCCTGAACAAGCTTCGACAAGCTCTCAGGGCTAAAACTTATCTTCTTGTTCTTGATGATGTTTGGAATGAAGATGTTCGGAGTTGGGAAGAATTTATGAATAACATGAAGGGTGTTTCTTCTACCAAGGGGAATGGCATTATTATCACTACACGGAGTAAAAAGGTTGTTTCAACTGTTAACCCATTTCGTATTCAACTAGTGAAAGGCTTATCAGACGAAAAGTGCTGGTCCATAATCAAAACACAAACTTTTGATGGAAATGTAGAAGTTCCATCACAATATGAGATGATTGGGAAAGAGATTGCAAAAAGATGTCGGGTTTGCCCTTGGCTGCCAATGTGGCTGGGGGTGTGCTTTGTCGCTGTAAATCTGTACAAGATTGGCACTCCATCAAAGAAAATTGGCTTTCGGATAGTGAAGAAGGTAAAAGTATTTCAAATATATTGAAATTGAGCTATGATCACTTGACTTCGCCGTCACTTAAGAAGTGCTTCGCGTACTGTTCGATTTTCCCCAAAGGTTGGGAAATCAATAAGGAAGAGCTGATTGAACTATGGATGGCAGAAGGGTTTCTCTTTCTTCAACCTAGCCGAAGAGATGATATGGAGTATGTGGGAAATATGTTTTGTAATGTACTTCTACAGAACTCTTTGTTGCAAGCTGCAAGGACAGATTCTTTTGGAAGGGAATACTATATGATGCACGATCTTGTGCATGATCTTGCATCTTCCGTGTTATCTAATAATGCAGATGGCAGCATTCGATACAAGTTTCTCGAAAATGATTCGAGTCGTATTCCAGAAGAAGTGTCGAGGAATTTGCGTACATTACTATTGGAAGGTGGTAGCACTTTTGTTACCCTATTCTCTAACTACAAATGTTTGCATAATCTATCTCTTTATGGTTTGAGATATAAAGAGTTGCCCAGTTCAATTAGGAAGTTGATACATTTGAGAAATCTCAACATTTCCAAAACATCAATTACAAACATACCAGAGTGGATTGGTGAACTACATCACTTGCAAACATTAAGATCAGAAATATGGTATTTGAAGGAACTGCCAGATGCGTTGAAGTATTTGATTAATTTAAGGCATCTTTATGTATATTCGGAAACAAAGTTGCCTGCGGAGATTGGGAGATTAACTAGTCTTCAAACACTTGAGTTATTTAAAGTGGGCGAAGAGAAGGGCTACCAAATTGAAGAGCTCGGAAGTTTGAAAAATCTTAAAGGAACACTAATGATTGAGAACCTTGAAAGGGTGCGCGACAAGGAAGACGCAATGAAAGCAAATATGTTGGAGAAGTCATGTGTGTCTACATTGATGTTTAGTTGGGATAACGAGGGAAGAGTCTATGAAATAAATGATGAGAGTGTATTGGAAGGGCTCCAACCTCATGCAAATTTGAAAGTGTTGCGGATTTTAGGATTTAAAGGCAAAAGATTTCCAAGATGGTGTCAGAAGATGGCAGTATGGGATGAGCTTCAAGGCTCTTGGGAAACACTTGACAGCTTGACTGAGATAACACTTTCCAACTGCTCAGAATGTGAGGAAATCCCAACTCTGGTGAACATGCTTAATCTGGAAACTCTTCGTTTGCATCGCTTGGAGAAGGTGAGGTTCATAAATTCTTCATTCAATAATTTAAGAACTCTCGTAATATCTGGATTAGAATTGAAATGTTTGCCAGAACAGTTATTCTATAACAGTCAGAATCTCTCAAGATTATGGATTATAGATTGCCCTGCATTGATTGAATTACCGGATGGTCTAGACAGCCTCAATTCTCTTGTGGAGTTGCGTATATCAAACTGTGAAAATCTAATGTCAATTGGGAATCTAAGTGGCCGAATAGGAAAATATCAAGGAATCCTCTGTAAGCTGGAAATTTTAGGGTGTGGACAGTTGGTGAAATTTCCACATCAAATTCTAGAGTCATCCGCAGCCACAATCGAGATACTAAGTTTGGAAAGATTAGGGAGGCTAAAAAATCTACCAATGCTAATTGATTGCCTAGCTAAATCATCTCGCCTCGAATCATTGATAATCAGAGGTGTTCCTAATTTGATGGCTAGTGGTAGGGTTGAGAGGTGGGATTTAGGCAGGTTGAAGAAACTATATATAGATGTGAGTGTGGAGTGGTCAATGGAGAGTAGTAATGCCATCATAGAGACTGTGGATGGTATATTGCATCGATGTTGTGATTTACTTACTCACTTATTCTTGAAGGGGGTTAAAAATTGGGAGAGGCTGCCTCAACCAATTCAACATCTCTCTACTCTTGAGTACTTAAAGTTAGAAAATATAGGTAGAAGAATTGCCCCAGTGGCTGGAGAACCTCTCATCTCTAAGGATCTTATGCCTAAGAGATTGTAACAGGTTGAGGTGTCTGCCCTCTGTCGCTGCGCGCCTTACTAAATTAGAATTCTTACAAATTAAAGATTGCCCGGAACTACACATTGATTCAGAGTGGCGCAACCATCCTAATCTGGAAATCAGAGATGAACTCCCATTCAGGGTGACTCTCGAGCTTAATTGGTAAGTATACTTTTCCAAGCTGTGTTGAGGAAGTACTATAATTTATTGAATCAATGAGATGGCTCTCTGTTTTCCAACTTAAACCCTTTGATTTCATACATGCTTATATGTTTTAAAACTTACAAATGCATTAATTTTTAATTCATAGGTAGAGTGCAGAGGTGAAAATGGAGTCAGGATGAAGTCGGAACCCAAAAGCAAAGTCGAGAGACATTCCACGTGAACTGCAGGATTCATGCACGCATGGAACGCTGTGATCTGTCCAAAACTCCATCATCCCGGAGACAAACTACCACCGACAATTGGAGAACATCATGAATTCTACGGTTTAGTTTTAATAGTACTACTTAGCAGGTGTGGTTATATGATGGAATAATTTGTTGAAATCTATATTTAATCCATTGCTCTGGTTTTAGGAACTTGCACGTTTTATTTATTTGTTCAATGAGAAATTCATATGTGGACTTAGGTTTGAAAGATTCTTTGAAGTTAAATTACTTCTTAGTTGTTGATTTTGAGAAATTAGTCCAGTTTTTATTGTGCTTCAACAAGGATGAAGGATATAAGTGTAGTTGGTTGTAACAAGTTGAAGCGCCTCGCTCATTTAGAGATTACAGATTGTTGGGAATTACGTATCGATTCGCAGTAGTGCGACCATCCCCAATCTCAAAACCTTGGTTGATGAAGTATCATTTTTGATATTGTGTTGAGGAAAATAAAATTTTGAAGCAATGGGATTGATGTGTCTCTATTTGCAAAGTTGCAACTCTTCTCTTCATCTCTCATTTCCATGTTGTTACTTTTTTCCCCTACATGATAACAATTTCTCTGTTCCTCTGTTAACTAATTAAACACTGAAATGAATGTTAACCAAAATGAAATCAACACCTAACAAGACATAATTATCATACTAATATTACATAAACAAACAGAATTCTAATATTAAGAAAATAAAATCTTCATTTTCCAACTTAAGGTTTAAGTTTGGAAAAGGGTTCAAGTCTTAAACACTTTGATTTCATACATGTATATATGTTTTTCAACTTACAAATGTGCTATTTTTCCTTCATAAGTCTAGAGAGCAGAGGTGGTGAAAATGGAGGCTGGATGAAGTCAGAAACGAAATGCAAAGCCAAGAGACGTTCCATGCACGTTGACTGCGGGATTCAACACAACAGTCCCGTGAGCCGTTGTAGCAGATTCATGTAATTCAGATTTAAATGAGGAAAAGAGGAGGCGGTTTTTGGCATTCCATACACAAAATACAGAGAAAATGACCATGAATAAAAAGAAGAAGAGGGAATAGAAGATCAAGCATCCAAACTCCATCATTTTGGAGATAAAATTGGAAAACATCATGAATCTTACGGTTTGGTGTGACTGCTAGATAAAATTGTTAAATTCAGTATTTAATCTATTGCTTTAGTTTTCATATGTGGGTTGGATTGCCTTTATATACACTATTTTGTTGAAAGATATTGGCTTTCAATTTATATTTCTTCCATTCACTGCTCAACTTGCACGTTTAAATAAACATGCATGGCTGACTACAACAGTAATCAATTAAAATTTGCCGAAATATACATGTGTATATTAAAAATATTGCCATGTCATCCCAGTAACACTCGAGAGTCCACGTGTACACTAATCTAGGTAGGGACAGTCCCCTCGTTGCGACTCAAATTCGATTCAACAATATTGATCAAGTAGGACTCTCCCCTTACTAGTCAAATAGGTCGACATCATCGCATTTCTGTCAAACAATATCATTTGAGTAAAAAAACAAATCTAAGTTATTTCATAAATGTATCTACAATAATATGTTGAATAGGAAGCCCCCCACCTTTTTTGCTTACCAAAGTTTTCGAAAATCATTCCCCATTTCTCAACATTACTTTATTTGAGCTTTACGTTTACTTAATATTGAAGATTAAATTTAAAAATTAATCCAAAGATTAATTTTCCAAAACCCATGTCGAAACAAGGGATTTTCTCATTCTCGTATTTTTCCTAGACTTAGTGGTTCGATCTTGGCTAATTAAATTAATGGATTTAATTATTCGGAAAAGTTATCTATAAAGTATACTTTATTTTATTCTTGTCGGGGTTTATCATCTCGAAAATCACATTTTATTCTTTTGTGAATTAATCGAAGAATAATTCCTCAAATAAATCAAAATATTTCACATTCGGTCCTTCTTCTTTAAATTAATCCGAAAATTAATTTCTTACTTAAATCCAACAATTTAAAATAAAAATTCGTCGGTCATTAATTATCTAATTAAATCTGAAGATTTAACTACGGGGATAATTAATTTATCTGGTCTCAGTGATTTAATTTAAAAATTAGCTCAAGGAACTATTTTTGAGCTATTAGTAAATTAAACTAAAACTCTAATTAATTAATCAAAGAGCCCAAACAAATTAAATCCGGAATTGGGCCCTGCCATTCTAATTTCTCATTGGCCCAAGCAAATAATTTAAGACGTGAGCTCTATTTAATTTCAGCCCAACTGAAATATGTCCTTAACCCGATTCGTGTGGTGAATTGTTGTCTTAAATATATTCCGTCTGTCCACGAAAAATAGTCTCATTTTACCATTTCAGAATATCCATAAAAAATAGTCTCATTTCTATAAATAAAAAGTCTCTATCTCATATTTTATCCACTTTTTCTCCTCTCTCTCACATTCTGTATGATTGTATCTACTTTTTCTTCATATCTATCTTGTTTTACCTATTTTTTCTTTTTCTCTCTTAATTTATTAAATTTCTCATTAAAATACATGTCGTCCACATATGAGACTATTTTTTTTAGACGTTAAAATAAATTAAAGTAAATGATGGAAGGAAGTCATCCCATTTTTCCTGGCGTGCCATTTTCCTTCATTACTATTTTCCTGGCCTTTACTCTTTTATTCATAGGGAGAAAAGTGCAAACTCAATTCTTTTGATTGGTCGGTGCGGGAATGGATTACATATATGATTTCGTTTGACAATTGCTATATCGATCTTGGCTTTCAATTTTTGTTTCTTTCCTTCACTATTTTTTTTCCAGTAAGACCAACAATAAATATAAGTATTTAATTCCGTGCATGCCAATTTTTTTCATAAATTAGTTATTTTAACTAAATTTAACTACACCCCAAAGGGAGCATGCTTGCATTTTTCACATGTTTATATATAATATCTCATAATTCTCTCTTCCAAAGTAAAGATAAAATCCTCATAATTTCACTCATGGATACCTATTAATTAAAGTGGAAAGAGGAAAGTATATAATCGAATTTGTGTGCTAAATAGTTAAAACAATTTGAAAATTATGGACGATGTTGATTTATTTTTCCGTTGACTGTAAAATTGACTTGGAGAGCCACTAATCTATTAATCAGCATTCCACAAATAAAATTTGGAATAATGTGTTAAAAAAAATAAGTTATAACTTTAATGCATTATTTCATCTTGTTGATATAAATAGAGGAGTCTCTATTATCAGTTCATATCATCACCAATATTATTTCATCAATGGATTCAAGCTGCATGTGTCAAAGGATTGTTATTTTCTTTCTTCTATTCATTTGGAGCTCTCTTCATGTCCATTGCCAAAGCAACATATTCCCAGTTTCTCAATCTGGCAAAGAGGTATCATAGATAAAAAGCCATTTTGCCACATAAATTAACAACGGATTCAACGTTGTTTGATCCCACGAGCTCATGTCATGGAAATATATGAGATTATTCAAATATTTATCATCTTATTTCAAAAAATTAATTTTGTTTGCAATGTTTTATTAGTGTTATTACTAGATAGACAACTATTTATTTAATAGATAATGAATACTTATACGTTTGTTATATAGTTTGACTAAAGAATTCATTGTAATTAAATAGATAACCAAATAAATTGCTGATTGGTATATAATTTTTCATGACGGGTCATTGTTCAAACCCGACAAATCCACGAGACATATTTATCCTATTGGACACATGCTATCTATTGGCTTTGGGAGATTGTTTTATGTTTCTTTTGATACAGGTGACATGCATTAAATGAGAAATATAGATCATTCTAATGGATTGTGTCCGTATGGATTTCCTGACATGATACATAATTTGTTGCATGCTTAATTATTTTCTTTTAATTAAGGGTTGTGATTTTGGTGCAGGCTTTTTTAGAGGCATGGAAGAAAGCTTGTGCAACTGATGGAGGCACACTAAGTGTTCCAAAAGGAGATTATCAATTAAGTGATGTTGAATTTTTAGGACCATGCATTGGCAAAACCAATGTTGTACTAGATGGAACCATAATTGCTCCCGAAGTTCCTACTCCCGAAATGGATTATTGGATCAAGTTTCTCCGGGTCGATGACCTCTCGATATCCGGCACCGGTACCTTAAATGGAAATGGAGCCTCATATTGGAAGATCAAGCAAGCCCCCATTATAACTGTAAGCCAAACCTAACTCAATGAATTTCCAATGTCACTTCTATCTCTTTCATATATTATGATGTAAATAGGTTAACTTCCAATGCTACTCCCATTTCGATATCGTCAAAGTTTAAATCCCCTCAAAGTTCTTATATACATGAGAATTAGTCCTGGCGTCCAACTTTAATAGTCCCAGTTTTACGGGGCATGCGTTTTAAGAAATGGAAAGGAGGGTGCGTGGAAACAAATTGGTAGAATATAAGTTTCTTTGTCAATAAGTTAGTGTCATATATGACGTTTACTATATATAGTATTAATGAATTTATATGCATAATACACATTCATGACCTAACCCTAACCCTAACCCTAACCCTAATTTGTAGTCATTAAAGTTGGAGCGTGTCAACAAAGTGAACATTGAAAACATCCATTCAATCAACAGCAAAAAGTTCCACTTTAACGTCCACAAATGCAAAGATGTAACCTTTAACAGCGTCCACGCCACAGCTCCGGCCGACAGCCCCAACACTGACGGCATCCACCTGGGAAAATCCGATAACATCAGAATCTTCGGTGGAAACCTCGCCACTGGAGACGACTGCATCTCCATAGGAAGCGGAGTAACCAACATGAACGTCACAGGCGTTAATTGTGGGCCAGGCCACGGCATCAGCATCGGGAGCCTCGGGAAGTATGAGGACGAGGAGTTTGTCCGGTCAATTAGGGTAACCGATTGCAATTTCGAAGACACCGATAACGCGCTGAGAATCAAGACATTCGGAACTTCTCCACCGGGCCTTGTTTCCGATGTCACTTTCAAGAACATTACATTAAATAATGTGTACAATCCGATCATCATCGATCAACATTATTGCCCAGACTCGAAATGTGAGGGTGGTGATTCGAATATTAAAATAATAGGTGTGAAATTCATCGACATTCGTGGCAGCTCGAATACGGAAGTCGGGGTGAAGATTGATTGCTCCAAATGGCATCCTTGCAGCGGCATAGAGTTGAGAGGAGTTAACTTGACCTTTAAAGGGAAACCAACTACTGCACTTTGCTATAGAGCTAATGTTAAGTTTGTTGGAGATGAACAAATTCCTTCGAGTTGTACTTGGGAATAGGATATCTTAGCCCTACAAATACGAGTATAATCTTTGATATAAATAATACTGTTATTATTTTACTAAACTCTCCATCTTTCTTTCTTCTATCTTATTTTATCTATTTCATAGTTTATATGTACCATTATTTTCTAGCAAAAATTTCCTATAAAGTCATGAACTTTCAAAATAGTTTGGTTTTTTCCGTGAGCTTTAAATGTTGCATGAAAAGTCATGAACTTTACCGAACAGTGTAAATTTTCCATCCGACCTGACCCGATAGATTTCTGACACAAACTTACCCTACGTGGCGCGCCTGATCATGCGTGATTTAGCAAAGAGGTAGGAGTATAAGATAGGGTCGACATCATCGCATTTCAGTCAAACAATATCATAGCCCGCAGGGGCTTAGCGCAGTTGGTTCCGGGGGAGCAGATATTGCTACAAGGAGCTGGGTTCGAATCCCACTACTGGCGTGTGGGAGCTTCCATCTATCAGACACAAGTGTGAGGCCTTGGGAGATGGGCTTCTGACCTCCTCTCTAACGGGCCGCTGTGTATCCTGATTGAACCCCCTCACAAACTGTCGGGCCGGGGTGTGAGGGCGGCCAGGGTGACCGCATCACCTTTTGCTACAAGTCAAACAATATTATTAGAGTAAAAAACAAATCTAAGTTATTTCATAAATTTATCACAATAATGTGTTGAATAGGAAACCCCACCTTTTTTGCTTACCAAAGTTTTCGAAAATCATTCCCATTTATCAACATTACTTACTTTTAGCTTTACGTTTTACTTAAATTCAAGATTAAATTTAAAAACTAATCCAAAGATTAATTTTCCAAAACCCAATGTCGAAACAAGGGATTTTCTCATTCTCGCATTTTCCTAGACTTACTGGTTCGATCTTGGGATTTAAGAGCATCCACAATAAGAATAGGCCAGTCATAGGCCAGCCACTCTCTCCCTGCCACGTCAGCCAGCACTAAAAATCCACCTGCCACATCAGATTTAGGCCAGCCATATGCCAGCCGCAATACAAATAATTCAAAAAATACTACATTTACGGAATTAAATTACGATTAAATTACGGAATTAAATTTACGAGACATATACGGGAAAATTCATTAATTGCATTAAAAAAAGGTACATAGATAAAAAAAATTACATAATAAAGAAAAAAAAACTATCGCCGTGCAGTCCTCCGTGCCCACAACTCTTCAATTATATCCTTTTGGAGTTGAATATGAGCATTCACATGGCGCATGTCGGCATATTCCTTGAGGCGGCCGACTTCATCGAGAGGTACCCCACGTCGTACGCTAGGGGTGGCCATTCCGTGGCTTGGATTGGCTTCATCGTCATTGGCCCAACTAGTCAGTTGTACGCCTTCGTCTTCGACGATCATGTTGTGCATGATAATGCAGGCGTACATTATTTGGGAAACGCATTTGACATCCCACAAACGCGTTGGACCCTTAATTGCCGCCCATCGAGACTGGAGCACACCAAATGCGCGCTCCACGTTCTTGCACGCCGACTCCTGTCGTTCCGCAAAGTAGGCCTTCTTGTCATCCGCCGCGTGCCTGATCGTCTTCACAAAGACGGGTCACCTAGGGTATATCCCATCGCCAAGTAGTAGCCAATATCATGCCGGTTGCCGTTGGCCACAAATGAGACGGTTGGACCGATGCCCTGACACTTCTCGTTGAAGAGGGGCGACGAGTTGAGGACGTTGAGGTCGTTGTTCGACCCGGCTACCCCAAAATACGCATGACAGATCCACAGCCGGTAATCAGCTACGGCCTCGAGGATCATCGTGGGATTCTTTGACTTGTAGCCGGTCGTGTAGGGCCCCTTCCAGAAAGTCGGACAGTTCTTCCGCTCCCAATGCATACAATCTATGTTGCCTAACATCCCGGGGAACCCATGCTGCTCCCCGTGCATCTGCATCAGATTCTGACAATCTTGGGGGTTAGGGCTTCGAAGGTACTCCTCACCGAAAATTTGAATCACGCCCTGACAGAAAAACTCCAGACATTGCAGAGAAATCGTCTCACCGATGTGGAGGTACTCATCCCACATGTCTTTCGTGCCTCCGTAGGCCAACTGTCTTATTGCCGCCGTGCACTTTTGGATAGGGGTGTGGCCGGGTCTGCCAGCCGCATCGTGCCTGAAGCGGAAATAAAGATATCGACGCTCCAAAGCGTCAACGATACGCATAAACAACTCCCTGCGCATTCTAAAACGCCGCCTGAACATGGTTGCTTGGAAACCGCGGGTCCGGAGCGAAGTAGTCGTCATATAGGCGCTGATGTGCAGCTACCCGATCAATCACCGCTCGGCGGTGGAAAACCGGTGGAGGGCGAGGTACCGCCTGCTGTTCCACCCTTCGCATGTACCGCTCCATCTCGCGGTTCATGTAGGCCTCCATAGCCTCGTTCATCTGCCGTTCGTACTCCTCAAGCATCCCCACCACTACCACCACTACCACCACCGCTACCACCCGCGTTACTCATCCCTCGATGTTGCTCTTGTACAAAAATTTAGAGAGAGAGAAAACTTGTTAAAACAAGTGGTGCAAATGAAAATGAAACTAAAATCGCGTATATATAGGTTTTCAAAAAAAAAATTCAAAATAAAATGAAAATTGGCGCTGGCCGATCGGCACGCCACAATGGCGGCCAGCGCCCTCTAATCGGCTAGCCCAGCGCATTGACCAAACTATATATTGCATTAATGCTTGTTTATGTACATGTTTTGAATTCCAATAGTATTATATTAAATATATATCTACTTATATACTCATATATATAGCTTGCTACAGTATTCCGGCTCGACCAGTGGTTGGACCGGTCCGACCAGTTGAACCGTGAACCGATAGCTTTGCTGGTTCGCTTAGCGGTCCGATTTTTAAGAGATTACTAATACCCAGATATGTTTGGTTATGTTTTGGATGCATGTAAAGGAAATTGTTACAAACTCTCAATTAGTACTCCATGAGTGTATATCTTACTTTGTTTTATACCAAGTCTTAGCAGATGAAAATGTTGACTGATGATTGATGAAGTAAGATGAGAAAAACGGAACTATATATGACATGGATTGTCTACGAAATGACAAGGATTTTCAAGGTAATGCTTGAAATTGGCACACAACATCAACATGTCGATTATTCATAAGGTGCAAAAATTTACTACTTCCGTCTCAGAGTTGCACTTCTCTGTCGTATATCCAGCTAAACGGGACCTTTGGCGCCTGCTTTGCCATCTCGCGAGCTCTCTCCCCTAGACGTCTGATTCTCGGAGACAAATTACAGACGTAGTCTTGAGCCTCTTGCCCCTCTGCGGATAGCCCAGTTATATTTTCAACCTTCCATCGCGCAACCATGTGCTCTAGGATGTCTGCGTAATCTCCTGCCGTGTAGATGCCTAGGCGTTGGTCGACAGCCCAGAAGTGGTGGAAGAGGTTGTCATCGCGACCATCGTACATCAAGTGTGCGGGCATGGAGATTTTCTTTTTCATCATGTTGGCGAAAGCCAGCATGGTTGTATCAGGGTCGACCTCGAACAGCTTCCCAGCTATCTTGGTGTATGCAGTTTCGTGGCGTTTCTCATCCGCGGCAATGGTGCCACATATCTGAGCCAACTTGATGCTACCATGCTCCATTGCTTGTCGGGCCATGTTTCCATGGACCATGAACGTAGCCCTTTCTTGGAAAGATGTGTAGATGGATCCGAGGTACGGGTTGTTTTCCATCGCAGGGTCCTACATAAAGTTTCGTGTCAGACCACCTCAAGAATCTCATGTTAATATCAAATACTCCCTCCGTCCACTAGTTATAATCTCACTCGAGTTTTAAACTTTTTTTTAAAATCCAAAATTGTTTAACTCGTGTGTATGAGTGGTCACCAAAGGTCACATGTTCGAGTCCTCCATGACGCAGCCTTTAAATTTAAAATTCATTCACCCATTTTGCTCTGTGACTTAAAAATAGAAACTTCCTATAAAGATTTTTTTCTCTCTCTAATGTGGTAAGACTCATTCTCTGCTATCATTTTTTTTTTCTTTTTATCTCTCTTACTTACCAATTGTGTATAAGAACCTGTGCCGTTTCAAAATTTCTATTTTTAAAAGACTAAGAGAGTATTGGTTTTAAAATAAAATGTGACGTTAATGATTTAGTAAAATAAGAGATTCACTTACTAAAAATGTGAATAGAACTTTAAATTGCGGAGGGACTGAAATAGTAAAATGAGACACTACTTCATGGACGGAGTGAGTACTTTCTCCGTCCCAAATTAGTTGAAACATTTATTTTAAGGCACGCGATTTAAGAAATTAATGTTTAATATTAAAATGGAAACAAAACAAAGTAAAAGAGAGAATAAAGTATGAATGAGAAAGAAGGAATAAAGTGGACAAGAATAAAACTTTTTATACATAAAAGAAAACGACTCAGCAACCTTGGACAATTCAGAAAAAAAAAAAATATAACTCAATTATCTCGGAATATTATCTTGGGACTGAGGGAGTAGGTATTTTTGGTTATATTGGTGTCAAATTTTCCATGATCTATACATATAACTACTAACTTAGATAACATAGTTAGACTATAGGAATTCGTTTGGTATCATGCAAATGAAGGTTCTGTTTTCGAATTCAAGCATTTAATTTGAAATTCGCATTCACACTCAAAAATAACACTGCACACATCACACATAGAGAACACAAATAAACACAACATTGCACACACAATTCAAAATATGTAGAAAAATAATGTACTACTACTTACCATTCCCGACCCGACGAGATACTGGACAGTCTTCTCGACTTGCTTCATGTCGACTCTCCCAGAGAGGTAAAGATACTTATTCAGAAGGTCTCCGTGTCTATTCTCCTCGGCAGTCCACGCCCTCGCCCAGATCGCCCAAGGAGTTGCGTCTGTCCCCGTCTCATCCCTCATCCCATCTATGGTGTTCAGCATTGTCAGGTAAGTCGGGAGGGCTTCCTCAGTGACCATATTCCCGACTAGAACAACAAAATAATCGTCGGGAATCTCCTTAGCCCTCTCTCTCAGTTCCTTCACCTGGTCATGGAATCCATCGGAGGCCGGATCAGGCAAGAAATCCTGAGGCTGCCAACATTTCTCCACAGGTTTGAGGTGAACCAGGATGTTGTCATGAGCCCAGCCTTCTATGGATTTGAGGATCTCGATTTTGTGAGGGGGCATTGAGTGTGTGACTTGAACACGCGCCTCCCTGGCTGGTCTGAAAAGCAAATGTTTCATTTTTAATAGACCTGATAATGGACTCTACACACCACTAACTTTATCTCACCCACATTTTATTCATATTCCACTGTTGAAAAACAGTATTAGTTATCTCAGTAAAAAGAAAGCTACTATAAATTGAAAAACAAGATTATTTTTTGTGGACGTATGTATCATATTTGTTTTCTAATTAAAGGTGAGTGGATTGTGAATAACTTATCGTTTATGGTAAAAGTGAAATATGACTCTTATTGATGGACGGACCGAAATAGTGAAAATGAACTCCTATTCTCGGACCGAGGGAGTAGAAACTATAACACTAACCCTTGTTTTATATTAAAAAAAAATTCACAACTTACTTTGAACGAGAAGGAAGAGTGGAAGCCACGAAGAATTTAGGATATCTGCAGCTGCCGACGGCGGAAGGAAGAGCGAAAGCGGGGCATTTTCTTGATTCAAAGTTAAGTACATTCACCTTCATTGCCATTCTCCTTCCTTTGCAAACAGAATTTTGTGTGGAGAGAGAGATTTTGTACAGGGCTTGTTTGTTTTTTGACTTTATTTGATGATCATTTTATTCTCATGTTTACGTGTGTGTATAAAATATGTGAGTAAATGACCAAATCGCCCTTTATGCACTAGTAATCTAGGTTTATTGATATTAATAAATACATTTTCTCCCCTTTAATGAGATAGTTTAGTTTGTTATTATTTTCCTCCAAAGCGAAAAACTTTGTTCTTGTAAATATAAATTCAAAATAAATAAGAAATCAAAACCAATTTCTCATGTATATATTTTTATGACTAAAGTTCAATTTCTCATAAGATCCAATGGACTGCAAGTGTTTTGAGTTTTACTTATACTTAGCGTTCTGACCTGAATACATCCCTATATATATATATAGGGATGTATTCAAGTCAGAACGCTAAGTATAAGTAAAACTCAAAACACTTGCAGTCCATTGGATCTTATGATCTAACGGTTAGATTAATGCCACGTGTCATCTAATGATGTAGAATTTTAGACTAATAATGTAGCTCGGATAATAATGTAGCATTTTAGTTTAATAATGTACAGTTTTAGTCTTACAATGTACATTTCTAGTCTAATAATGTACCTCGGCTAATAATGTAGATTTTTAGTATGATAATGTAACTAATCACAACCATCCAATCTAATGATCCAAGGACTGTGATTAGTGTTGTGTTTTACACTAAGATGCTGTAAGGACCCTAACACACCCCTATATATATATATATATATATAGGGATGTACTAAGATGACAACTCTCTTTATTGTAACACCATACCACCATTATAGGCCATTGGATCTGAAAATCGTGTGCTTATCATGCTGCCACGTGTAAAAACACGGAGGGGTAAAATAGGAAATTTTTAATTTTACGTTACCAGATTGCAGTGTTGTTCATTGAATATTGCAATCTTACCACAACAATATTGCAGTTTACCACGACTGCAATATCTAATACAGTAGACTGCAAACCCATGTTTTTTCACGAAACTTAATCCTAGGCGTCCATAGATGAGATCTAACGGACTATATTGGTGGTATGATGTTATTTTAATTATGGTGGCACCCTAATGCACCGCTATATATATATATATATATATATATATATCTAAATATTTCAGACTTTTTTCTATTAACGTTAAGCTTGATACTATTGTCTGTATATTTTAGTAATATTGTACTCTTCCCGTTCCATAATAGATATTCCCTTCATTCTATCATAGTTGAGTCATTTTGCTATTTCAGAAAGTTTCATTATAGTTGAGTCGTTCCATATATAATAATTTTTTTCTTTCTTACTTTACCTTTTTTTTTCTCTTTCTTACCTTTTAATCTATTTATTCAGCACACTTAACATTCTTTTCTTAAACTCCGTGCCAAAAGTTTCACCTTAACTATGAGAGAACGAAGGGAGTTGTGTAGTAGCTAGGTAATGACACGAAATTTTAGAAGTTTTTATTTTATGTGTTAATTGGAAAAGAAAAATGGAATAGCATATTTATATTATTGTAAGAGAAAAAATTTTCTAAAAAAAAAATGTGATATTTTTTTAAGAAAAGCTAAAAATAAAAATGTGACCTCCACTACAAAATGATATAAAAAGCTAAAAATAAAAATGTGACTTCCACTACAAAATGATGAGATATTGTTCAAGAAATCGAGGATCGCATCTAATCTTATATTCCACATAATAATAGCTATATTATAAATCAAACTATCCATATGGGGATACCGTATATCTAGGATCACGTCAATTGATTATTAAATAGTGTGACAATATTTGCTATAATGACATGCCGTTTAATATTAATTTTTCCGTTTACTATTAATTTTTCGATAGATCTCATCAACTCTTCATTGATGAAGTGGCTTATTACCAACAAACTAGTGGCACCCTGTTAGTGCGATGCACGACCTAATTGATTTATTATATGCATTATTTTGAAACTGTGAGTTCACGTTTATAAAATGGAAAAAAATATAATTATATGAAGTTCTAAATTAAAAAAGTACATAATAATAATTTATATAAAACATGTTTTCACCTCTACTACAAAAAAGTCAACCACAAAATATGTCGAATACACTCTATTTTTTAATGAAAGAAAAAAAAATTATTGATATTTGTGACGGGGCATGATTGACATGTGTAAAACCATGTTAAATTATCACAATTATATGTTTCAACTTATTTAATAAATTTATTACTATTAATGAAATTTCTATACTTTAAAACAATAAGTTTTATCTTTAATAAATATAAATATTGTATAGTGTATTCTGATTTTTTATATTTCACAACAAATTTGATTAAATTAGTGAATTCAGTTATAACAATGGTGGGACATTTAAACTTAACATATGATTTCGACATATGTTGAATTTTATTATTTTCACGATTATGTGATGATATTCTAAATATATGTTATTAAAATAATCTATAAATATATATATTAAAAGATACCTAATATTCAACATTATCATCAACAACAAATATAATATGATAACATGCTAACCAAAATATAAAATTACTGATAGCAAAAAATAATGAACAAATTAAGAAACCAATTAGTATTACTATTGGTCTAAACAGTAAAAAATAATTAATAGAAAATACCTTTATTTTACCCTTCCATAACCATTAGCAATGATTCTGTGATGAAACATCGAAATATATAATTAAAATAATCTATAATATTTAAGATAATGCAAAAAGTTCAAAATCATCATCAACAATAAATATATTATAATAACATAATAATCAAAATATAAAAATGCATAAATGATAAGAAAATTAAGAATAGCAAAAAAATACTACATATTGAATGGATAAATGGATAATTCCTTCAAAATGAAGGTCTTGGCCAAAAATGCCACAAGACAATACTTTTTTTCTTTGTTTGGTGCCTTTTTCTCAAATCCCCGAGGCATACACACGCACGTAGGGGTGCGTTAGAATGATAACCATATTTATGGTGATAACCTAATAACCTATCATTTTATGGGTCAAAAATATCATTTTTACTAAAAATGATATTTATATCGTATTAAATGATATTTTTTCAGCATACATAAAATGATACTTTTAATCCATGAAATGATATATTTCGTCCATAGAATGATAGGTTATTAGGTTATCACCGTACATATGGGTTATCATTTGATCACGTCCCACGCACATATATATACATATATATATATATATATATATATATATAATGTTTACAACTTTGAATCATGAAAAGAACATAAATGAAAATACAATCATAGTAATTTAAAATAGAATGCACCCTCATCCACTTCTTGTAACAGCCAAACACTGAAAATATTTATAATCATAATGATGAATATGTCACCCCACTTTCTCATGCATTAAAGATTGAAAATTTAATACTACTATAAAATTGCTAATATTCATGTCAACTTATTACTACTACGAATTGTTATTAGTTTTTATATATTAAATAAAATTGCAACGATAGTCACTTGTTATGTTTGAATTATGTAAGGAGAGTAAAATTTGTAAATATTCAAATTCATACCCAGAATTCATAGATATTCAAATTAAGGCTAAAACTCGCTTTTTATATATGTATAGATAGATATAATATTTTTAATATATTAATTATGCTGATGGATATAGATTCTCAAGCACAGATCCTCTTACATTACTTATAGCATCATAATCTAAAATTAAGACCAAATCTACAGTTTTAGATTTTAAAACGAGTGAATGAGATTAAACTTTACGAATTTCAATAAATAGTAGACAAAATATCAACAAAATGGTACGACCGTCATTCTGTTATCATATCATAATTTTCATATTTTATTTTATATCAACATAGTTTACAAATATCAACACAAGGACATGAGTATTTCAACACAAGTACACGAAAATATCAAAATAATTTTATTGACATTTTACATTCATTATATTGAAATTATTGATGTATTTGTTGATAAAAAAATCTGTTTATCCACGTATACGAAAATGAAAATAAATTATCAAATTTCATCATCCGAACATCGTCGAAACATATGCAATTGAGATATCATTAGAATCTTCATAAAATTCCCTTTAATATGATATATTTTTTGCGAAAAAAATAATTTAAATCGAGAGAGTTACGTAAATTTAATGTTTTGGGATAACTTTAATAAGAGAGAATTTGTTAGGATTGGTATACTGAAAAGTATGTGTCGAGCATGTTGCACGGATAGAATTGTTTGTATACAATAAACTCTACAATTCACTTTTAACCCAAGGCGAGAAGAAGTAATTTTATTGCATTGATGTTTGCTTGTGCATTTATAAGATGTTTCTCAAACATTTAAATGTATAAGAAGCAAACAAGTCTAGTTCTTTTGCATAGTAGACTGGTCATGAACGACGTTCACGAGAAGGTGATGCAGATCGGTCCTTTGTAAAAGAGAAACAGAATTTCACGACCTAGATAGATTTTGGCTACCTATCGTGAAAGGTTGCAGTGTCAGTCCGCATGTTTCCTTACCTTAGGAAATAAACGACACTGGTGTGGTATAGCACTTGAAGGATCTAACAGTTGAGATAAATCTTTCTTGCTATTTACTGAAAGTTGAGGTCTCGGTGATTGGAATTTCTCAATCATTGTTGATATAACATTGAGCATACGATATTGATTATGCACTACTTTGACTTATCAAAAGGTGCGGATTTTTCGCAATCCAAGAATCCTGATATCTTGGGTAGTGGTGATTAATGTCTAGAGGTAGTAGTATTGTTATTGCAATGAATCGTGTGCTAGCATGGAATTAATTGTTTAACGTGTGGTTAATTGATCCCATAATCGATCAAATAGATTTGTATATTTGATTTATTTGTGTATGCATAACTTCCGCTGTGCAAGGGGCACCAAACCCAAACAAGAATTAACATTAATACCCTTCAATTTTATTTAATAATTATTTAAATTTAAAATATAATCCACTTGGCATTATATGAACCACTAGATCTCCTAATCTAATGATTAAGATTTGGTCTTAATTTTGAATTGTTAATTAGTTAGCAGTTGATCACATCCCAGACTACACTTATATATAACTTCCACTTCCCTCACCCATCCGATATGTGATGAGTTTGTAATTGCAACCCAACAAAACTCTCAAACCGAGACCATATCGGGAATTGAGTCGCTTTTCATTTCACTATTAAGCAATCCCATGAGTGTACGAAGCTAATACAAAATCGACAAGTAAGTGTATTGTATTTCCTCAGTCCGCCATTATGTCTCTTTTTCCTTTTTTCTCTGTCCACCAATAAATGTCTCATTTCACTTTTACTATATTTATTAAGTGGACCCTACATTCCACTAACTTATTCCACTCAAACAATTTCTTGAAATCCGTGCCGGTCAAATATGAGACATTTAACCGTGGACGGAGGTAGAATCCCACAAAGACTAATGTGTCAACTTAAGTACCACGAACTAACCTCAACTACTATCTAGACGATCAAAATGAGTTTTTGTTACTAATCAACTACTTTAACAAAATTAAAGATAAAAAGCAAATAAGACAAGAACAAATGAAATATGATATACCCCTTTTGTCCTAACTAAAATGACACATTTTTTGGCCGATACGGGATTTTAGGAGTTATTGGTTAAAATGTTTAATTGGATAGAGAAAATGTAGGTGGAAGTATTATAATAGAGAAAGAAAGAAAGATGAATATTTTAATAGGAGTGTGAAAAAGTGATTAAATGTATTGATTGGAGAGAAAAAAGTTTCCAAAATAAGAAATGTGTCATCTTAGTTGGTATAAACTAAAAAGGAAAACGTGTTATCTTAAGCGGGACGAAGGGAGTAGAAAATAATGTGGAATGGATGCATATCCAATGCACAAAACATGTTATTAACCTATCAATCCCATTTGCCCTTCATGTCTCTATAGTTGCTAAGTCGGTCAGTTTAATAGACTAAACCCCCTCCCAAAGTTAAAAATCGATAGATTAATTGTTGGTATGAAAGTTCCCTTTAAATACTCCCTCTGTTCCATGTAAATTGAGTCATTTTTGTATTTTGGAAAGTTTTAAGATAATTGAGTCTGTTTCTATTTTTGGTGAAAGTAACTCTTTTTCTTACTTTATTCGCTATCCACTTGATAATCTCGTCGCCACTTTTTTAAAAAATGTAATGGAACTGGGTTGAAAAGTTTAGTGGCATGTGAGTCCTACTTTTATATGATCGTTATGGTATCGAGTTAAATGCCTTTTATTTTTACATTTATGAAGAGTTTCCGAAGTATAGACGAGGGTTATAGTTCCTCCTCTAATGTCTCAAATGAATATCATCAGTTAGATTTTTGTGAAAAGTGGTGCAAACATTAAGATTGGATGAATAATGAACATTTTCTCTTACTAACATTTATGCTCATCCTCTCTACATCAAATTAAACTTGTTTACCACTTATATCCTGCTCATTTTCTCGTAGACTCCAGAAATTCAAAGGAGAGTTCAGGCCAAGTTTCTTTGGAGAACATTTTTGAATCACATAATGTAAAGGCCATACCATTAGAAGAAATAAGATTAGCTACCCAAAACTTTCAACCGAATATATTGTTAGGGGAAGGAAGATTTGGTTCGGTATTCAAACGTTGGATTCATGAGCATTTTCTTACTGCTGTGAAGCCTGGATATGGAGTTGCTGTTGCTATCAAGAATTTGAATGAGGAAGGACTTTAAATATACATAAATTCTTTCTTGTGGTTAATTTTGTGGTGGAATCTTTAATCAACAATTGGGAACTTTCCTGCGGAGAGAAATCTTGTGGTTAATTTAGTTAGGAATGATTATGCCTCACCAGAATATATAGCTTCAGGTTCTTGGATTTGACAGTCGTCTCTAATTTCTGATGTTTGATATTCATATTTATTCTCTTTGATGTAAAAAGGAGGAAAACATATTTTTGCTCTTTTTTTTCCTGCACCTTTTCACATGTTCTATAGGTTGAATATAAGAGGTATTGATGTTGTGATGTATGCTCGTGTTTTTTCTTCTTATAGAGCATGGGTGATAAAATTCTTCCATCTTTCTATATGTGAGGTGGAAATAGAGTTTACTGCGACCAAGTTTTATTCAAATTTATTCCGTTCTGGTTTGTGTTTCCTCCCCTAACTCCTCACTTCTTTTTAGTGCATATTCTACAGTGTAATGTTTACCAAGCATACGAAATTGCTGCAGGCTAATATACAATACTTTATACTTTATGTTGGGTATCAGCGGTACTCCAGGATCGACACACAAACGGAATTTTATTAAACCCGACAGCGGTGTACGAAACACCGATACACAACACTACAACACTTTTGAGGACACACCCCAAAATACACTCTTGGAGGACACACCTCACAAGACACTTGAGGACACACCTCGCACACTAACTCTCGTACACACTCCACGCACACTTGCTACTTGTGTACTCACTCTATTTGTGTACATACTCCCATAATAGGCCTAGTACCTATCTATAAGTAGCCTAAGTCGGTTATGAATCCGACATACCAAAAGCTAGAAGATTCTACCAACTAATTTAATAATATTACTATCTATATGTCGGCTAAACTAAATTGTTTAATTAATTTGATGTTTAATTTCTTCACTAATCATGATTGCTCTAGAAGAGACTAGCAAAGTCGGTGGAGCTAAGTTAATACTCCCCCTCGACACCGACTTTCTTCTCCGTATGGTTAGTTACTCCTTCAGCTTCTGTAGCTCCGCAGTGCTGAGCTCTTCAGGATGCATGTCTTGACATGATTCTTTAGTTGAGACGGCTTTCCTAAATTCTCCTTCTCTAGCAACTACTTTCTTTTGTGTTGTGCTTGATCTATGAGCTCGTGATTTCTCCCACTCTTCTCCGGTCTCCAAAATCTTTTCTGATTGCTTCAGCTTTGTCGCTTCTTGATCCGCTTCAACCTCTGATATATCTATATCTTCATCTTCTTCATTATCTTCTTGCATTTCCGGAAGCTCCACAAGTTGTTCGTCAATTTCTTTCTCATCTTCTTGCCGCTCCAGCTTTATTTTTGCTTCTTCCCAATTCTCCTCAATATTCCCCTCTTCATCTTCAATTATCAACATGGAATCGTCAAAATCCCAATTTCTTCTTCTATAACAATGGGCGCTTGGGATTCCAACTCTTCGTCACTCAGGATGGCTAAAGCTTCCATATCCCATTCTTCTTCATCTGGTGATGCTCCGCTAGTTATCACCACATGACTTTCTACTGGCTTATTCTCTGACCGAAAGTTCCCGGCTATGTGGCCCTTCTTCCCACAATTATAGCATATTCCATCAAACCTCCTTGATTGATGAGATTCACTGCTCCGACCATATCTGCGTTCTGCTCCCCCTAGCTGGGAGCGCATCTCCTCTCGATCATCTCCTCAACTTCTTGCAATTATATATATGCAAGCACCATAGAGATGAGAGGTTCCCCAACCATTCAGGCAACTCTTCCATTCCATAATTCTCTATCTTCAACATTCCAATAGAGGTGAGACGTTGAATTGATTCTGGCAGATTTCCCCAAGCTTCCCTCCCTTTCAATTCTAAATCCATAACTGAGCGGGAGTTGCATCTTTGCAATACGCATTCAATGGTCTCCACAGATCCCTCCGTACTAACATCTATTCTTAACTCATAACTACCTAAGAGCATCTCCAATGTCGGCTAGCGACCGGCTAGCGGATTCGCGACGCTGGCCGATTGGCTACCCGATCCATTGGAGCAGGCGAGCAGCTAACCGGCGAGCCGATCGGCGTGGGCTGGCCGATTGGTGGGCGCTGGCCGATGCGCTAGCCGATGCGCTGGCTGCCATTGTGGCGGCCAGATCAGCCAGCGATTGGCCAGCGCCGAATATTGTTTTTTTTTATTTTATTTTATAAAACCTATATAAACGCGATTTTAATTTCATTTTCATTTGCACCACTTGTTTTAACGAGTTTTCTCTCTCTCTAACTTTCTGTACAAGAGCATCATCGAGCGATGAGTAACGCGGGTGGTAGCGGTGGTGGTAGTGGTGGTAGTGGTGGGGATGCTGAGGAGTACGAACGGAGGATGAACAAGGCTATGAATGCCTACATGAACCACAAGATGGAGCGGTACATGCGTAGGGTGGAACAGCAGGCGATACCTCGCCCTCCACGGGTTATCCACCGCCGAGCAGTGATTGATCGGGATCACGCCGCTGCACATCAGTGGCTGTACGACGACTACTTTTCAGAGAACCCGCGTTTCCCGCCAACATGTTCCGGCGGCGTTTTAGAATGCGCAGGGAGTTTTTTATGCGCATCGTTGGCGCATTAGAGCGTCGATATCTGTGTTTCCGCTTCAGGCACGATGCGGTTGGCAGACCCGGCCACACCCCTATTCAAAAGTGCACGGCGGCAATCGGGCAGTTGGCCTACGGAGGCGCGGCGGACATGTGGGATGAGTACCTCCACATCGGTGAGTCGACAGCCCGGAATGTCTCGGAGAATTTCGTGGGGGCGTGATAAACGTTTTCGGTGAGCAAGTACCTTCGAAGCCCTACTCCCGAAGATTGTCGGAATTTGATGCAGATGCACGGGGAGAAGCATGGGTTCCCCGGGATGTTAGGCAGCATAGATTGTATGCATTGGGAGTGGAAGAACTGCCCGACTGCCTGGAAGGGGGCCTACACGACCGGCTACAAGTCAAAGAATCCCACGTTGATCCTCGAGGCCGTAGCTGATTACCGGCTGTGGATCTGGCATGCGTATTTTGGGGTAGCCGGGTCGAACAACGACCTCAACGTCCTGAACTCGTCTCCCCTCTTCAACGAGAAGTGTCGGGGCGTCGGTCCAGCCGTCTCATTTGTGGCCAACGGCAACCGGCATGATATGGGCTACTACTTGGCGGATGGGATATACCCTCGGTGGCCGGTCTTTGTGAAGACGATCAGGCAAACAAGTGATGAAAGGAAGGCCTACTTTGCGGAACGACAAGAGTCGGCGCGCAAGGACGTGGAGCGCGCATTTGGTGTGCTCCAGTCTCGATGGGCGGCAATTAAGGGTCCAACGCGTTTGTGGGATATCGGATGCGTTTCCCAGATAATGTACGCCCGCATTATCCTACACAACATGATCGTCGAAGACGAAGGCGTACAACCGACTAGTTGGGCCAATGATGATGAAGCCGGTCCAAGCCACGGAACGGCCACCCCTAGTGTACGACGTGGGGTACCTCTCGATGAAGCCGGTCGCCTCAAGGAATTTGCCAACAATGCACCAGGTGGATGCTCATATTCAACTCCAAAAGGATATAATTGAAGAGTTGTGGGCACGGAGGATTGCACGGCGATAGTTTTTTTTCTTTATTATGTACCTTTTTAAATGTAATTTTTTTTATCTATGTACCTTTTTAAATGCAATTAATGAATTTTCCTGTATATGTCTCGTAAATTTAATTTCGCAATTTAATCGTAATTTTAATTCCGTAAATGTAGTATATTTTGAATTATTTTTTTTGCGGCTGGCCTATGGCTGGCCTAAATCTGATGTGGCAGGTGGAGTTTTAGTGCTGCTATGGCTGGCCTAATAGCATTGGAGATGCTCTAAAGTAGCCTTAAATTGAGAAACACCGATAATTTGTAAACGTGTTAGACGAGGCCATTTTGGCAGACAATCAATTATCCCGTGTTGATTCTTTAGGCTACTTAAATACATCAACTCCAGTTCCTCAATCAAGGATCCTACTATTTCATATGGAAAGTACATCAAAGCTTCGCATTCATAAATCACCAACCTTCTAAGACATGTGAGGCTTCCTTGTGATTGTTGTGCACCAATGTCTGATACTCGTTCCAAATTTGGACAGTAGCTTATAATCAACTTCTCCAAAGAATTGAGGGTGCCTAGACCATCTGGTAATTCTCTCAAATTGTAACACCAAGTTATACTTAACTCCAAGATATTGGGATTGTTACAGAATAGCCAATTCCGGAGATATTCCAGATCATATATCTTTTCTATCCAAAGCTCAGTTAGAAACTTTAATTCTGTCTTGAATATGTATGTGAAAAGCATGCTCCCACTCCCCTTGATTATCAAACTTTTGAGACATGACCACGAATGATTAGGAAAACTCGTCAATTGTTTGCACTGAGAGATCTCCAAGTGTTCGAGGTTAGGAAATACCTTCACATCACTTGCACCTGCAGATTCTACTTTTGCCCACTCTGCAAAATTACGCATTTCAACCAACACAAGCTTTTCTAGAGCTGGAAAAACAATGTGTTTCCTTATTCACTAATCCATAGAAAGAAGAATTTATGAACTTCAAATTTGTCAATCCTTCTAACCACAGAGACTTGAGATTTGGCAACTGTCCAAACATTGGGATTTCTTCACATTCTGAGCAATTGGAGAGTTTTATCTCAATCAACTTGTTAAGTGGTACCCTACAGCCTTGTGGTACATTTTCAATTGCAATCTTCTGAATCCATCTTCTCAACCCTTTCAAGCTTAGAGATTTTCGGGTGTCCTTTGAGACCATTCAAACTCCCGAGCTCTTCAATTTTGCATCCATTCTTGTAGCCAACTTCGAAATACTCTAGCGTTTGGAGAGAAGTTAAACTCCCAATCTCGGCAGGCAACTTTACACCATCATCAATATAAAGATGCCTTAAATTAGTCAAGTACTTCATAGTACTAGGAAGTTCCCTCAATCTTAATGTACATGCATTTAATGTTTGCAACTGATGGAGTTCACCAATCCAGCCCGCCAAATATTTTACACGAGTCGACGAAATATCAAGTTTCCTTAAATGTATCAACTTCCTTATCGAACTTGGCAACTTAGTACACCACTCATATGCAAGAAATACAGCATGTAGACGCTCGAAATCTGCAAATTTGTTATGATAAATGTGTCCCTCGAACAATAATGTACGCAAATATTTTGCCACTTCTTTTGGAATACGACTTTCTTCATCATGATTCATGTATCTCACTCGGCTCCGTCCTTCAGTTTTATTAGAGGAACCTGAAATTGAACATGCAAAATCATGCACAAGATCGTGCATCACACAACTCTCTACATTTCCATAATCATCTCTTTCTGCAACTTGTAGTAGAGAGTTGTGCAGAAGAACTTTCATAAATTTGTCGCCCAAGCACTCCATCTCACTGTTTCCATTAGCTTCAAGAAATCCTTCTGCCATCTAATACTCAATCAGTTCCTGACTTTTGATTTTGCGACCTTTACGAAAAAGCGAACAATATGCAAAACACTTTTCGAGTGACGGTAGAGACAAATTATCAAAGCTCAACTTCAGTATCTTTGTGATATGATCCCCTTCATCATGAGAAAGCCATTTCTCTTCGATCAAGAGCCATTCTTCTTGTGATTTATTACATAGTGCTCCACCAACTACATTGGCCGCTAATGGCAAACCTTGACATCTTGGCAATCTTCTTCCCTATGGCCTCAAACTTTGTTGGAATATCCTCTTTTCCAAAAGTTTTTGCTTGGATTATTGACCAACAATCTTCATGTGATAATCCTTTGAGCTCAGGTGTATGAAGTGATTGCATAGTTGAAGCGACTTCCATATTTCTAGTGGTAATAACAATTGCATTCCTCTTGGTAGAAGTAACACCAACCAATGAATTGATAAAATCATCCCATTTGCGACGATCTTGATTCCAAACATCGTCAAGAATTAGAAGATATGTTTTGTCTTTCAAAGCTTCTTGAAGCTTTTTCATAATATCTTCCCTACTCTCAACTTCAACTTTATCAGTAGAAGTTAAGCATTTGAGGATTTTCTTGAAAAGAGTGATTGGATCAAAAATTTGAGAAACATGCACCCAAATATGTGATCCAAATAGAGTTTTTATATTTGGATGATGGAAGACATTCCTAGTCAAGGTTGTCTTCCCCAATCCTCCCATTCCCACGATGGCAAAGATAGAAACTACACGTTCATCAGTTGTGGTACTAGTGTTAATAATCTCAACTATATCCGATACCAACTCATCTCTTCCAATGAAAATTGGATCATGTGAGAAGGAATCAGTTTCAAAAGCAGCATGAGGCAATTTTGGCACATTGTTGCCAAGCCTCTCTTTGAGGCCAAGCTCGGCTCCCTCTTTTCGAACATACTCCAAATTCTCATTGATTTCTTGGATTTTAAGAGATATATTTCTGGGATGGGCAATATGAGTGAAGGATGAGAAGCATGAGAGTACCTTTTCTTTCATGGACTTGATAGACTTGATTTGTTTAGAGAGAGAATGATTTTTGAGTTCATCCAAAACGTTGTCAGCATCAAACGCCACATTTTCGAGCTTCCTCAGCCAGCTTTTGGCAGCCCCACCGGGAATGGTACGGCTCTCAGCATCGTTCAACAATTGCTGGATTGTATCTAAACTCCCAGCTAGCTTTGCTGCTTCTTTGTCGAGACCTCGGATTAGTGAGATCTCTTTCTTGGATTGGTCGATGAGGTTTTGGACTAAAACTTTAATGACGGCGGCGACAGCTTCTCCTTCCATTGTTTGAGTTTGTAACTGATTCAGAAAGAGTCAAAGAGAAATGGATGAATTGGTACAGACAGAATGAGAGAGATGCAATCAAAAGTGATAAGAATAATTGTGGTGAGCTGCAGTATAGTTTACACTTTACACTTTACGTGTAGCCTTCCATTCAAGATACTTTGCTTGCATTTTCATACTACTGTTATTTTAATTCTTGCCGACAACTTATTTTTTTTTAAATTTCTTCATTAAAGGATCGAAAATTGTAGTATACGGAATGGATAATGCTACTGATTTACATGCATTATAGGTGTAATATGTGCTACTTATGGTAAGTTACAATTTTGGAGTAGCATATTCTATACGCAGTGTGATCAATTATGTGCTACTTATGGTTATGTTTTGGATGCATGTAAAGGAAATTGGATATTCTGAATATGGAAAGGTCTTAGAGCATCCACAATAAGGGATGTCCTAGTGCTTGTCCACTATTGTGTAGTGGGATGTCCTAGTGATGTGGCAGTGCAGTGGGATGTCCTAGTAACATGGAAGGAGGTGTTTTTGGCTAGTCCGCCGGATATCCGCCCTATTGTGAATGCTCTTAGCAGATGAAAAAATGTTAACTGATGATTGATGAAGTGAGATGAGAAAAACGGAACTATATATGCAACATTTTATACGAAATGACATGGATTTTCAAGTTAATGACGTGGAATATCATACTTGAAAATGGCACACAGTTTTGACAACATCAACATGTTGATTATTCATAAGGTGCAAACAATTGAATCTTCTCATGTAATACTTCCATCTCAGAGTTGCACTTGTGTGTCGTATATCCAGCTGAACGGGACCTTTGGCGCCTGCTTTGCCATCTCTCGAGCTCTCTCCCCGAGACGTCTGATTCTCGGAGACAAATTGCAGACGTAGTCTTGAGCTTCTTGCCCCTCTGCGGATAGCCCAGTTATATTTTCAACCTTCCATCGCGCAACCAAGTGCTCTAGGATGTCTGCGTAGTCTCCTGCCGTGTAGACGCCAAGGCGCTGGCCAACAGCCGAGAAGTGGTGGAAGAGGTTGTCATCGCGACCATCGTACATCAAGTGTGCGGGCATGGAGATTTTCTTTTTCATCATGTGGGCGAAAGCCAGCATAGTTGCGTCAGGGTCGACCTCGAACAGCTTCTCAGCTATCTTGGTGTATGCAGTTTCGTGGCGTTTCTCATCCGCGGCAATGGTGCCGCATATCTGAGCCAACTTGATGTCACCATGCTCCGTGGCTTGTCGGGCCGTGTTTCCGTGGGCCACGAACGTAGCCCTTTCTTGGAAAGATGTGTAGATGGATCCGAGGTATGGGTTGTTTTCTACCCCAGGGTCCTGCAAAAAGTTTTGTGTAAGACCATCTCACACAATCTTATGTCACTATCCAATACTCACTCCGCCCGCCATTTATAATCTCATTGTGAGTTTTAAATTTTCTTTTAAAATAGCAAAAATTGTTTAACTTGTGCGTGTGGTTTGAAAAAGTTAGTGGAATTATGGTCCCACATTTATTAGTATTAGTTTTGTTATAGAACGTGAGTGTAAAGAGTTAGTGGAAATTGGAGTCCATTTACCAAAAATAGAAATAAAGCAAAATGGACAATTTTTCACGGACTGACCAAAATGGTAAAACTGGACAACATTTCACGGACGGAGAAAATGGGAAAATAATGTAATTACCATTCCGGACCCAATCAGATACTGGATAGTCTTCTCGACTTGCTTCATGTCGACTCTCCCGGAAAGATAAAGATACTTATTCAGAAGGTCTCCATGTCTATTCTCCTCGGCAGTCCACGCCCTCGCCCAGATCGCCCAAGGAGTTGCGTCCGTCCCCGTCTTATCCCTCATCCCATCCATGGTGTTCAGCATTGTCTGGTACGTCGGGAGGGCTTCCTCAGTGATCATATTCCCGACTAGAACAACAAAATAATCATCGGGAATCTCCTTAGCCCTCTCTCTCAGTTCCTTCATCTGGTCATGGAATCCATCGGAGGCCGGATCAGGCAAGAAATCCTGAGGCTGCCAACATTTCTCCACAGGTTTGAGGTGAACCAGGATGTTGTCATGAGCCCAGCCTTCTATGGATTTGAGGATCTCGATTTTGTGAGGGGGCATTGAGTGTGTGACTTGAACACGCGCCTCCCTGGCTGGTCTGAAAAGCAAATGTTTCATTTTTAATAGACCTGATAATGGACTCTACACACCACTAACTTTATCTCACCCACATTTTATTCATATTCCACTGTTGAAAAACAGTACTCCCTCCGTCCTAGATAATTTGAACAAGTATTCCATTTCAGGCCGTCCCACATAACTTGTCTCATTTCACTTTTACTATTTTTGGTAGTAGACCCCATATTCCACTAATTCATTCCTACTCACATTTTATTATAAAACTAATACTTTAAAAGTAGGACCCACATCCCACCAACTTTTTCAACTCACTTTCCATTAAATTTCTTAAAACTCGTATCGGGTCAAAGTGCCCCAAATTATCTGGAATGGAGGGAGTATTAGTTATCTCAGTAAAAAGAAAGCTACTATAAATTGAAAAACAAGATTATTTTTTGTGGATGTACGTATCATATTTGTTTTCTAATTAAAGGTGAGTGGATTGTGAATATGGTAAATGTGAAATATGACTCTTATTGATGGACAGACCGAAATAGTGAAAATGGACTCCTATTCTCGGATCGAGGGAGTAAAACTATAACACTAACCCTTGTTTTATATTAAAAAAAAATCACAACTTACTTTGAACGAGAAGGAAGAGTGGAAGCCACGAAGAATTTAGGATATCTGCAGCTGCCGACGGCGGAAGGAAGAGCGAAAGCGGGGCATTTTCTTGATTCAAAGTTAAGTACATTCACCTTCATTGCCATTCTCCTTCCTTTGCAAATAGAATTTTGTGTGGAGAGATAGATTTTGTACAGGGCTTGTTTGTTTTTTGACTTTATTTGATGATCATTTTATTCTCATGTTTACGTGTGTGTATAAAATATGTGAGTAAATGACCAAATTGCCCTTTATGCACTAGTAATCTAGGTTTATTGATATTAATAAATACACTTTCTCCCCTTTAATGAGATAGTTTAGTTTGTTATTATTTTCCTCCAAAGCGAAAAACTTTTGTTCTTGTAAATATAAATTCAACATAAATAAGAAATCAAAACCAATTTCTCATGTATATATTTTTATGACTAAAGTTCACTTTTATTCCTAAATATATATATCTAAATTTTTCCAAGACTTTTTTCTATTAACGTTAAGCTTGATACTATTGTCTCCATAATAGATATTTCTTTCATTCTATCATAGTTGAGTCATTTTTCCATTTCAAAAAATTTCATCATAGTTGAGTCGTTCCATATATAGTAATTTTTTTTCTTTCTTACTTTACCTTTTTTTTTCTCTTTCTTACCTTTTAATCTATTTATTCAACACACTCAACATTCTTTTCTTAAACTCCGTGCCAAAAGTTTCACCTTAACTATAAGAGAATGAAGGGAGTAGTGTAGTAGCTAGGTAATGACACAAAATTTTAAAAGTTTTTGTTTTATGTGTTAATTGAAAAAGAAAAATGGAATAGCATGATTATATTATTGTAAGCGAAAAAATTTTCTATAAAAAAATGTGATATCTTTTAAGAAAAGCTAAAAATAAAAATGTGACCTCCACTACAAAATGATATAAAAAGCTAAAAATAAAAATGTGACCTCCACTACAAAATGATGAGAATATTGTTCAAGAAATCGAGGATCGCATCTAATCTTATATTCCACATAATAATAGCTATATTATAAATCATGGGGATACCGTATATCTAGGATCTCGTCAATTGATTATTAAATAGTGTGACAATATTTGCTATAATTACATGCCGTTTAATATTAATTTTTCCATTTACTATTAATTTTTCGATAGATCTCATCAACTCTTTATTGATGAAGTGGCTTATTACCAACAAACTAGTGGCCGGCACCCTATAGTGCGATTAGGGACGTCAATTCAACCCGAAACTTGTGGGCCGGTCCCAACAACCCGGTAATATGAGCGGGTTAGGGTTGCAATTTTATTACCCGAATACAAAACGGGCTAAACGGGTTGGCCCGAATGAGTTGGCGGGTTAAACGGGTTGGCCCGAACGGGTTGCGGGTCGGCCCGGTGGGTTGTGAGTTTTAATTATAAAATATTAAGTTTTAAGATTTTTTTTATATTTTTGAATCTTCAATCTTCATTCTACACAATCATTAGTCTTATTCAATCTTCATTCTACACTTTTTCACTCAATCCCACAATATCAGCTTTCAAGTTCTATCTCAACTCATTATTGCACCGTCTCATCATCTGCCACTAGTGTCTTACCACCACCAAAGCCAATCAAGACAAAATTAAAAACTAACCCATCAAAATATTAATATATTTATCATTTTAATAATGATTCATGTAAGATATGATTTCTAATTTTCAAAAAGAATTAGTTACGAACAATGTCATAATAATGACATGAACACAAGCTTTTATTTGTATTGTAGTTGATTGAGATGAAAGGCTTCTTTTCAAGTATTATTGAAGAAAACTATGAAAATTAGAAGATTTTATATGATTCTAAACTAAAAAGAAAAAATTATCTAAAATTTAAAATCATTTTATAGAAGAAAATTTTGATACAAGAGATTATTTTCGAAAACTTTTAGGCCCGAATAGCCCGATGGGTTAGCCCAAAACCCGACGGGTTAGGGTTAGGGTTAGGGTTGAAAATTTATGACCCGAAAAATTCATAACCCGAATGGCCCGCACCCAAATAGCCCGGCGACCCGAGTGAGCTGGCCCGAACCCGAACGGGTTAGCCCGATTGACATCCCTACACGAGAATACAAAATACTACCTCCGTCCCTGAAATTTGACACAGTTTACTATTTACATCCGTCCCTAAAAGTTTGACACACTTTATTTTTTACCAATTTTGATAGTGGATCCTATACTCCACTAACTCATTCATACTCACATTTTATTACTATAAAACTAATACTTTAAAAGTAAGATCCACGTCCCACAACTTTTTCAACTTACTTTCTATTACATTTTTTAAAACTCGTACCGGGTCAAAGTATGTCAATATTTAGAGGATGGAGGTAGTAGTATTTATGTGGCATACTGCCTATTCTTTAACGCCTAATAAGGAGTATTCATAAAGCATTTTTATTATTATTATTGATTTAATTGTTTTATTTGCCTTATCCTTAATTAGACTAAATTCAAAATGTTATAGCATGTGATAAATTATTCAAGATAGAATATAAATATTAATTTTTTCGAGAATTGATCGTGTTATCTTACTTTTATACTCCTTATTTGGTTTTTCAATCGATTAAATTAGTCTTACTTTATACCATAAGACAACACAATATATGTTGAAGGATTGTTTTCGATAATAAAATTTGTGAAGTTAAAGCTGTGAAATAAGATAAAAGATGACTAGTTGAATAATATTTTGATTGTAAAGAATGAGAAGGGGGTGTTTGCAATTATTCCCAATGAAAAAAATTTGAATCGTTATTCGGAAAAGTAAACTATACCGCATAACTTAAGATTGTAATATTTATATTTTATGTATTTTTGCATAAATATATTTAATACAATGGAAAAATTGAACTCCGATATTATTCTCTCTCTTACTTTACTTTCTTTCCACTCTAACTAGTTATTATCATCTTCACAAAACAACGGCCGGAAAGAAACGCCTCACTTGTAGTGGGATAGAGAGAGTATCTTGTTTAATTCGACCCCACGATTATTAATCCCTGGATCCGCCATTGGTCGACATCATCGCATTTCTGTCAAACAATATCATTTGAGTAAAAAACAAATCTAACTTATTTAATAAATTTATCACAATAATGTGTTGAATAGGAAACCCCACCTTTTTTGCTTACCAAAGTTTTCGAAAATCATTCCCCATTTATCAACATTACTTACTTTTAGCTTTACGTTTTACTTAAATTGAAGAATAAATTTAAAAACTAATCCAAGATTAACTTTCCAAAACCCAATGTCGAAACAAGGGATTTTCTCATTCTCGCATTAAATTGATGGATTTCATTATTCGGAGAAGTTATCTATAAAGTACTTTATTTTATTCTTGCCGGGGTTTATCATCTCGAAAATCACATTTTATTCTTTTGTAAATTAATCGAAGAATAATTCCTTAAATAAATCAAAATATTTTACATTCGGTCCTTCTTCTTTAAATTAATCCGAAAATTAATTTCTTACTTGAGTCCAACAATTTAAAATAAAAATTCATCGGTAATTAATTATTAATTAACTAATTAAATCTGAAGATTTAGCTACGGGGATAATTAATTTATCTGGGCTCAGTGATATAATTTAAAAATTAGCTCAAGGAACTATTTTTGGGCTATTATCAAATTAAATTAAAACTAATTAAATAAATAAAGAGCCCAAACCAATCAAATCCAGAAATGGGCCATGCCATTTCAATTTCTCATCGGCCCAAGCAAATAGTTTAAGACCTGGGCTCTATTTAATTTCTGCCCAACTGAAATATGTCCTTAACCCGATACGTGTGGTGAATTGTTTTCTCGTATAAACTCCGTCCATCCACGAAAAATAGTCTCATTTTGCCATTTCGGAATATCCACAAAAAATAATCTAATTTTTATAAATGGAAAGTCTCTCTCATACTTCACCCACTTTTTCCCCTCTCTCACATACTGTACCTACTTTTTCTCCATATCTCTCTTATTTTATCTATTTTTTCTCTTTCTCTTTTACTATAATAAATTTCTCATTAAAACACATGTCGCCCATAAATGAGACTATTTTTTTTGGATGTAGAGAGTATAATATTTAAATTAAATTAAAGTAAATGGTGGAAAATATGTCATCCCATTTTTCCTAGCGTACCATTTCCTTCATTACTATTTTCATTTTATTTTATTTATAGGGAGAAAAGTGCTAACTCAATTCTCTTGATGGGTCGGTGAGGGAATGGATTGCATATATGATTTCGTTTGACATTTCAATTTTTGTTTCTTGCCTTCACTATTTATTTTCCAGTAAGACCAACAATAAATATAAGTATTTGACTCCGTGCAAGCCAATTTTTTACATAAATTAGTTATTTTAACTAAATTTAACTACACTAAAGGGAGCATCATCGTTACAGAATAGGTCAACAAATGCTTGCATTTTCACATGTTTATATATAATATCTCATAATTCTCTCTTCCAAAGTAAAGATAAAACTCCTTATGGCAACCTGTTAATTAAAGTGGAAAGAAGAAAGTATATAATCGAAACTGTGTGCTAAATAGTTAAAACAATTTGAAAATTATGGACGACGTTGATTTATTTTTTCTAAAATTGGCTAGAAGAGCCACTAATTTATTAATCAGCATTCCACAAATAAAATTTGGAATAGTGTGTTAAAAAATATAAGTTATCACTTTAATGCATTATTTCATCTTGTTGATATAAATAGAGGAGTCTCTATTATCAGTTCATATCATCACCAATATTATTTCATCAATGGATTCAAACTGCATGTGTCAAAGCATTGTTACTTTCTCTCTTCTATTCATTTGGAGCTCTCTTCATGTCCATTGCCAAGGCAACATATTCCCAGTTTCTCAATCTAGCAAAGAGGTATCATAGATATAATGCCATTTTGCCACATAAATTAACAACGGATTCAACGTTGTTTGATCCCACGAGCTCATGTCATAGAAATATATGAGATTATTCAAATATTTATCATCTTATTTCAAAAAAATTAATTTATTTGCAATTTTTTGTTAGTGTTATTACTAGATAGACAACTATTTAATAGACAATGAATACTTATACGTTTGTTAAAAATATTGACTAAACAATTCATTGTAATATACTCCCTCCGTCCCGATTAAGATGACACATTGCTTAGCCGGCACGGGATTTTAGGAGTTATTTGTTAAAGTGTTTAATTGGAGAGAGAAGGTGAGTGTAAGTATTAAAGTAGAGAGATAAAGAAAGATGGATATTTTAATAGGAGTGAGAAAAAGTGGTTGAGTGTATTAATTGGAGAGAGAAAATTACCAAAAAAGGAAATGTGTCATCTTAGTTGGGACAAACTAAAAAGGAAAACATGTCATCTTAAGCGGGACAGGGGGAGTAATAGATAACCAAATCAATTGCAGATTGGTATATAACTTTTCATGACGGGTCATTGTTCAAACCCGGCAGATCTACGAGACATATTTATCCTATTGGACACATGCTATCTATTGGCTTTGGGAGATTGTTTTATGTTGCTTCAGATTTAGGTGACATGTATTAAATGAGAAATATAGACCATTCTAATGGATTGTGTCCGTATGGGATTTCATGACATGATACATAATTTATTGCATGCTTGATTATTTTCTTTTAATTTAGGGTTCTGATTTTGGTGCAGGCTTTTTTAGAAGCATGGAAGAAAGCTTGTGCAACTGATGGAGGCACACTAAGTGTTCCAAAAGGAGATTATCAATTAAGTGATGTTGAATTTTTAGGACCATGCATTGGCAAAACCAATTTTGTACTAGATGGAACCATAATTGCTCCCGAAGTTCCTACTCCCAGAATGGATTATTGGATCAAGTTTCGTCGGGTCGATGACCTCTCGATATCCGGCACCGGTACCTTAAATGGAAATGGAGACTCCTATTGGCAGACCAAGCAAGCCCCCATTATAACTGTAAGCCAAACCAACTCAATGAATTTCCAATGTCACTTCTATGCTATCATATATTCTAATGTAACACTACTAACTTCCAATGCTACTCCCGTTTCGATCTGGTCAAAGTGTAAATCCGCTCAAAGTTCTTTATATGATAATTAGTCCTGGCGTCCAACTTTAATAGTCCCAGTTACGGGGCATGCGTTTTAAGAAATGTAAAGGAGGGTGTGTGGAAAAAAATTGATAGAATATGAGTTTCTTTGTCAATAAGTTAGTGTCATATAAGACCGTTTATTATTTATAGTAAAAATGAATTTATATGTATAATACACATTAATGACCTAACCCTAACCCTAACCCTAACCCTAACCCTAATTTGCAGTCATTAAAATTGGAGCGTGTCTACAAAGTGAACATTGAAAACATCCATTCCATCAACAGCAAAAGGTACCACTTTACCGTCAACAACTGCAATGATGTAACCTTCAACAACGTCCACGCCACAGCTCCGGCCGACAGCCCCAACACTGACGGCATCCACCTGGGAAAATCCGATAACATCAGAATCTTCGGTGGAAACCTCGCCACTGGAGACGACTGCATCTCCATAGGAGATGGAGTAACCAACATGAACGTCACAGGCGTAAATTGCGGGCCAGGCCACGGCATCAGCATCGGGAGCCTCGGGAGGTATAAGGACGAGCAGGAAGTCCGTTCAATTAGGGTAACCGATTGCAATTTCAAAGACACCGATAACGCGCTGAGAATCAAGACATTTGGACCTTCTCCACCGGGCCTTGTTTCCGATGTCACTTTCAAGAACATTACATTAAATAACGTGTACAATCCGATCATCATCGATCAACATTATTGCCCAGACTCGAAATGTGAGGGTGGTGATGATTCGAGTATTAAAATAAGAGGTGTGAAATTCATCGACGTTCGTGGTAGCTAGAATACGGAAGTCGGGGTGAAGATTGATTGCAGCAAATGGCATCCTTGCAGCGGCATAGAGTTGAGAGGAGTTAACTTGACCTTTAAAGGGAAACCAACTACTGCACTTTGCTATAGAACTAATGTTAAGTTTATTGGAGATAACCAAATTCCTTCTGTTTGTACTTGGAAATAGGATATCTCTTTCTAGCCCTACAAATACAAGTGTAATCTTTGAATGAGAGAAATAATATTACAACTATTTTACTAAACTCTCTATCTTTACCTCTTCTCTACACGAATAATTAAATCTTAATAAATGAATCTACGGATTCAAACTTGCGAGTTGATTCTCCAAAGAATCGACGTTGCTAGAGACTTCTTCATGCAACGGCGAAGCCATGAATTTTACTGGGGGAACACTTTATAGTTATGAGATACTCACTCCATTTTATAAAAATAGCAACTATTTTCATTTTGGGCCGTTCTTTAAAAATAGAAACTTTAGAATCTTTCTATTTTAGGACATGGATCCCACAATCCACTAACTTTACTTTCACTACTTTTTCTCTTCCTCTCTCTTACTTTACCAATTCTTCTCACTTACTTTACAAAATCCATTAAAATTCATGCCGTTTCAAATGTTTTCTTTAATACGGTGGGAGTATTTTTCGGGGTCAACATCATTGTAGCCGGACATAGCTCCAGTATGAGCTGTAGGGACATCAAGTGACATACTCCCAAGTAGTACAATAATTAGAAGATGAATACTCCCTCCGTACACGATTAAGAGTCTCATTTCTAAATGACGAGAGTTTTAAGAAATGTTAAGAAAAATGGGTGGAAGAAAATTAGTGGAATAGGGGTCCCACTTATATATATTAGTTTTAAATGATATGTGAGTGGAATGAGTTAGTAGAATGTGGGGTCTTTACCATTTATGGTAATTATGAACCGGGACTCTTATTCGTGGACAGACAAAAATGGAAAAACGGGACTCTTATTTGTGGACGGAGGGAGTAACCATTACTCCCACATATTAATAAATAATATTAATGATTTGCAATTTCATACTCCCTCCGTCCCCGATTAAGAGTTACACATTTTCATTTCGGTCCGTCCCTAATTAAGAATCACACTTCATTTTTACCATAAATGATAAGTAGGTCTCACATTCCACTAACTCACTTCATTCATATTTTATTATAAAACCAATATAAAAAAGTGGGTCTCACATTTCACTAACTTTTTCAACCAACTTTTCTTTACATTTCTTAAAATCCGTGCTCAGTCAAAGTGTGACACTTAATCGGGGACGGAGGAAACGGAGGAAGTAATATTCTTTGGATAATTTTTAGACATCTTTATTCAAGAAAATTGCCATGAAATCGAGTTTAGAAGGAAAAATTATTCGTAATTATTTAGGCGTCTTCAATTATGTAACTATTTAATTTTTTAAATAAAAAATTAAAAAGTGACTAGCAAGAAAAATAACTAACATTAAGAGAAGAATTTTGTGAATATTAATAATGTAAATTAAAACATACCTTTGTTTTACTTTATAGGTGAGTCATTTCCATATTTGATAATTTTTTTACCGTTTCAGGAAGTTTCTTCATAGTTGAGTCATTTTCATATTTGATATTTTTTCTTTCTTTCTTACTTTATTCATTTTATATTTTATTCTCTTTACTTTATTCACTTTGTATTTTATTCTCTCTGTCTTTTCCTCTCTCTTACTTTTTTATCTATTTATTTAACACACCCAATATTCATTTTTAAAATTGCGTGGCCAAAAGTTCCGACTCAACTATAACGAAAGAGAGGGAGTAACAATTTAAAATAAAAAAAATAATTCAAATACGGACAAACCCACTAATAAAGTTTATCCAAAGTGGCCAATAATAAACACATCCCACCGAAAACATCGCCACCACCAAATTCCGACAATAAAAATCTCAACTCTCGCTCACCTAATTCCATTTCCCGATGGCCCTAGCACCGCCGCCGCCGCGCGTGCTGATCTTCCCCCTCCCCCTGCAGGGCCCCGTGAACTCGATGCTCAAGCTCTCGGAGCTCCTCTGCCTCGGCGGCCTCCACGTCACCTTCCTCGTCACCGACCACATCGACGCCCGCCTCCGCCGCTACTCCAACGTCCAATCCCGCTTCCGCTCCCACCCCGGCTTCCGCCTCCAGGCGATCTCCGACGGACTGCCGGAGAATCACCCCCGCGGCGACAAATTCTTGGAGGTTTTCGAGTCCATGAAGGTCCACACCAAGCCTCTCTTCAAGGAATTGCTGCAGAGCGGCGGGATTTCGTGTGTGATTGCGGATGGGGGATTAGGGTTTCCTCTGGATGTGGCGGAGGAGGTTGGGATTCCTTTGTTTATTGTTAGGACTATCAGTGCTGCTTGCCTTTGGGTGTTCTTTCGTCTTCCTCAGCTAATTCAGTCTGGGGAGCTTCCTTTTACAGGTTCAATTTTGCATTTTTGGGTGATGAATTTGGAAAAGATTTCATTTTTATGAGATTTGGTTTGTGGGTTTTGTGAATTGAGGTTTGAATTGAGAGTTTTGTTGTGTTCAATTTGATTGGGAAACTGTTATAATTTGGCAATGAAATCAAGAAATGTACTTGTCATATAGTGAGATGAAATTTGTAGACATAGATTTAATCTCTCTCTCATACTTTGTTTGTGAAAAGCTTGTTTTTTGTCAATTAATTGTGATCTCACTTCAAAAATGTGGTCTTGATTGTGATTTGAAGTTTGAATTGAGACTTTTGTTGTGTTGAATTTGATTGGGAAAGTAAGTAGTTATGATGGTTTGCCAATGAAATCAAGAAATGTACTTGTCATATCAAGCAAACTCTGTGAAAAAGTTTAGTTTTTGTCAATTACTGATCTCACTTTAAAAATGTGGTCTTGATTGTGATTTAGTTTGGTTTGTGGTGATGAATATGGAAAAGATTTCATTTTTATTTAATTTGGTTTGTGTTTTGTGGATTTGTGGTTAAGATCTTGGCGCTTTAGATTGGGATTTTGGTGTGTTCAATTTGATTTGAAATTAATGAGAATGGTTCAAACATAGAGTGATGGTGTTAATGAAACAAGTGAATTGAGATTTTGTGAAAAGGTTGGGTTTTTTTGTCAATTTATTGTAATCACCTTAATGAAACAAATGAGATGACATAAGACAAAACAAACTCTCTCTTTCTTGTTTTGTGAAGAAGTTTGTTAATTTTGTCTATTTATTGTAATGTCACTTCATATACTTGTAGGCCACATGTTGTCTTTAGGATAATTCTGAGGCGCTTACTTTGTGTTGACAAAATAGAAGACAAACATTTGATAAATATTTGATTGAAATATTGAATAGTTAAAGATGATCAAACAAGTTCAGTTTAATCTAACCCTGTATTAAGCAGAGAATGCAAGGTTGAAGATATATGATTTGGTTCTAACTCAATTAGTTCAATTTCTTCATATATATTTTGTCATTGTAGGAGATGATGATTTGGATGTAATGGTAAAGAGTGTGCCGGGCATGGAACGATATCTCAGGCGTCGCGACCTTCCAAGCTTCTGTCGCTCAGGCAACGTAGCTGATCCAAACATCGAACTATACAAGTGTGAATCCACTAACAATCCCCGAGCCACCGGTCTCATACTAAACACATTCGAGGAACTCGAATCCCCAATACTCTCTCAGATGCGTGGCGTCTGCCCAAACATCTACACCATCGGGCCACTCCACGCGCATCTCAAGGCCAAACTAGCCGCCACTGGCACATCACTACCCGACTTCTCCAACAGCCTATGGGAGGAAGACCGGTTCTGCTTGGTGTGGCTCGACGATCAGCCTCCCAAGTCCGTGCTCTACGTGAGCTTCGGGAGCCTAGCTACAGTGACCAAGGATCAACTGATGGAGTTTTGGCATGGTTTGGTGAATAGTGGTCAGAGATTTCTGTGGGTTATAAGGCAGGATTCCGTGGCCGGAGAGGGCCAGGTCCCGATGGAACTGTTACAAGGGAGTAAAGAGAGGGGGTGCATTGTCAACTGGGCTCCTCAGGAGGAGGTGTTGGCTCATCCGGCCGTTGGAGGGTTCTTGACGCATAGTGGGTGGAACTCCACGCTCGAGAGTGTGTACGAAGGAGTTCCGATGATATGCTGGCCTTATTTCCTCGACCAGCAGGTCAATAGCCGGCTGGTCGAGGAGGAGTGGAAGCTTGGCTTCGACATGAAAGATACTTGTGATCGGAGTGTGATCGAGAAGACTGTGAGGAATCTTATGGAGGTTAGGAAAGACGAGTTTCAACGAAACGCAGCTCAGATGGCATGTTCGGCTAAAACGTCTCTCGGTGAAGGTGGATCGTCCTCCTCTCACTTGGAACGGCTTATTCAAGACATAAAAGCTAAGAGTGTTGTGTGACTAATGTGTATCAAACTATGGTAAGAACTTTATTAATAAATTTATAGTCAATAATATTTCTTCGAGATTTATGCTGTATTGCATAAATCTCGAATATCCCGAATCAAACGATCCAGATCATAGTATGACGTTCCTCCTTCAACCACGCTCTCTCGAGCAGCTTTCGCCAAAACCCCTGCCCTCCGCCGGAACTCGCCGCTTCGATCCTCCATCACGTCCCTCACCATCTTCTCGACCACGACCCTATCGCAACGATCCTTCATATCTCGCCCGATCCCCCAAACATCGTCGACGAACCTACTATTCACCTGCTGGTCGCCGAAGTGCGGCCAGCACACCATAGGCACGCCCGCGGCCACGCTCTCCAGAGTCGAGTTCCACCCGCAGTGCGTCACGAACCCGCCGACGGCGGGGTGGGCCAGGACCGCCTCCTGCGGGGCCCACCCCACCACGCGCCCCCTCCCGCCCTCCGCGACCTCCGTCCCGCCGGAGTCGGGCCGCACGACCCACAGGAAGCGCTTCCCGCTGTTGACGAGGCCGTGCCAGAACTCCGTCCGCGCCTCGGCCGTGACGCGCACGATGCTCCCGAAGCTGACGTAGACGACCGAGTTCTCGGGCTGCTCGTCCAGCCATTTCAGGCAGGTCTTGTCCTCTTCCCAGAGAGTGGTGGACGATGAATTCGACGTGGCGGTGAGCCGGGTTCGGAGGTGGGCGTGGAGCGGCCCGACGGCGTAGAGGTTCGGGATTCGGGTTCGGATCAGGTCGAGCGTGGGGGCTTCGAGGCGGTCGAATGTGTTGAGTATGAGCCCTCTGGCTCGAGGGGTTTGAACCGTCTGGTGCATGATTGTCTGCATAGACCTCGAGTCCAACCCGTGGCGGCAGCAGCTCGGGAGATCGCGGCGGCGGAGAACGCCCTCCATTCCTCTTAGGTTAACCATGGGCAAGTCCAAGTCATCACCTGCACATTTTACCAATCTCAGTTTGAACAACATAAAAGATCGGTGATAATTAGTATACAGGTTAAATAATTAATTAACTCGTCGTTAATTGTATGTAAAATATGCAAATTATATCCACATTATTTCAATTTTCAACCATTTCTATTTGTTAGAAAAAAAACACATAAAAATACTTTTTAATTTTGCATGAGTCCAAATTTCACCGGTCAATAATTTAAGGGTAAATAGTCCTTTAAATCACCAAGTTTGGCCAAAATCAGATCTATCCCACAAAGTTTAAAATCCGCTAATTTAATCACGAAGTTTCAATTTTTCTCATGTGTCGAATTTTAGGTGGAATATTTGCATCTCTATATTGAACTCCATCTTGAAATCTCAATCTAACTTTAAGGCCAAGCATCTTGGATTATATACGCATATTTTTGTGATTTAAATATCATTCCATCTTTGAATCTCAGTCTACGCAACAAAGATTACACCTAAAATTCGATTCATGGCATAAACTAGAAAAATTGAAACTTCGTGATTTAATTAGCGGGATTTCAAACATTATGGGATACACCAGATTTTGACTAAACTTGGTGATCGGAAGGGCAATTTCCCCATGATTTGGAATCATACCAATTTCCAAAAAATTAAAACCTCATTATATATTTCAACAAAACTAAGCCATAAAACTTACAATCAAAGGGAAGCTCCTGCGATTGGATGAGATGAGGCAAGCAGAAGTAAACCCAAAATGCACAAGCACTCAAAGTCCTCATGTAAAAAACAGGAACGCCAGCTTCCCCCGCAGCTTCAAGCACGAAGCTCAAGATCCCATCGCTGATCACACAATCAATAGGATCTTCATCGTCGGCGAGGAGCTCTCTGAGAGACGGCAGCGCTGTTGAACGGAAGGAATCGAGCCAGTCCTTGACGTCGAAGGAGCCGGGGCGGATGTCCTCGTGGGGGCGGTCGTTGGGGATCGGGTGGAGGCGGCTGAGGCGTGAGGCGGCGTTGGAGTGTTGGGAGAGGCGGCGGTGGATGTAGGCGGGGACGAGGAAGGTGACGCGGAAGGAGGCGGTGGCGCAGAGGAGCTCGGCGAGGTTGAGCATGGAGGTTATGTGGCCCTGCGCCGGCGCCGGGAAGATTAGTATGTGAGGTTTGGACATGTTGGTTTGCTTCTTTTGTTTTGTAGGAGTTTGGTGTTTGGATTCATGTTTGAGGTTTGTACATATTTATAATGTTTGGTGGTTAAGTGAGGTTTGGTAGGATTTTGACGATGGGCCCACAAATAAATAAATTGAGATTCAGTGACGCAAGAAAGACAACTGCAACAGCACAACAGGTGACAGAAATGTCGTCAGATTGAGATGAAAGTAGAAACGTAGATATTCGAATCAATTCGAATTTGAAAAATCACAAAAAAATATTGTTAATGAAAACTAGTTTAATTTGCAAAGAGGGAGTATTAAATTTGTTAATATTCACTGAAATTACAAAAATACTCCTAGATTTTTTTTTTCATGAATGTTGTGGGACCATCCCCATCCCTCCTCTTTACTAGCGCCACCAATGCTTGTAGTGCTCGGTATGGCACTCGTCGCAATACCGAGCACATATCGAGTATGGGCTTGGTATTTAGCGATGATATGCGGATATTGCTAACGCTATAACCCGGTTTTGTAGTGTGTGCAGTAAAAATCCTTGATATATAGGAGTTTGGTTCAAATTTTTCAGTTATAAATTTTTAGAAAACAATCTTACCATGATTTCATATGATAATAAATTCTTCTGTATAAAAATTCAAATAAAATGATATTTTGTTAACTTCATAAGAATAGAATAATATTAAAGGAAATTTCATGAGACATTTGTGATAGACTAATAGTACTGTCGTGTCGTGGTGAAGTGAAAGTCTTAACTGTCTAAGTAAAATATGGTAGAATTATTATTTTAGTAATTTGATTTGACGAAGAAAATTATCCTTTGACTATGGGTTGTCCTCGACGTGTCTTGCAAGCTATGAAAAAGTTATGAAAATTATAAAAGGTTATGTATAGTTGAATAAATGGGTATGTTTGAAAAAAAATTCATAAATGGATATGTTAGAAAATTGTTAGTAAAGTGGACAGGAGTTTTATATTTGGCAAATGTTTGAAAGTTGTGTTGTAAAGTGGAGAGAAGATTATATTAGGAAAGCGTGTTCATAATAAACTTTCCAAATATGTGGATTGGAAATTTGGGATATCAAATGTAGCACGATTTCGACTTTTGTTTTTCCTATAACACTATCATTCACTATAATGGGAAATTGAGTGTTGCAATGGAAGAATGTGTATTAGTGGTCACAAACATAAAAAAGAAAAAAACAAAAAAATAACTTATATTTTTACCTCTTTTACCCTTTATGGACATAATTAATAATAAATATGTTTTTCAATTTATTTGAAAATGTTCGTTAAAGCTAACGTGTACTCTCTCCGTTCATGAAATGTTGTCCAGTTTTATCATTTCGGTCCATCCGCAAAATGTCGTCCACTTTGCTTTTTTTTCCATCTTTGGTAAATGGTCTCCACTTTCCACTAACTCATCACACTCACATTCAATTGTATAAAAGCAATATATAAATGTGAGACCTACATTCCACTAACTTTTTCCACTCACTTTTCTTCATATTTCTTAAAACCGCGTCGAGTCTAATGACATAGACGACATTTTGCGGATGGAGAGAGTACTATACATAGTTTTCAATATATCAAAATGAATTGTTTTCGTGCATCTATATACTATAATTCATTGTAATTAACTCATAAATTCATGTCTCTGTATATCAAACCATAAAACTAAGTAAATAGATTCATTTACGTAATTACGTACCAACCAAATCTTTATAATTGTATTAATATTAACTAGTAAAATGGGCCTATGCTTTCCAATTCTTCATAACTAGCTTAATATATTCATGTAATGTACAACCATTAGGCCCAAAGATAAAAATTAGGCCCAGATTGTAAACTTACACTCATTGCCTAAGTTCTTAAAAAAACAAGTTTATAAAAATCAAACATGGTAAAATAGGGCTGGGCCGGGCTGGGCCGGGCCCAACCCTAGACACTTTAAAAGTCTAGTATTTGGCAATATTATAAAATTTGGACACGAGTTACGAAACTATAAGAAATCGAAATAGTTTGATTTCTTATAGTGTTTCGCAACTCGTAAATTTTCGAGGCATTTTGAGATACTAATCATTTTTTAGGCAAAGTTGTGTCAACAAAAATATTACTAATAACTCGATAAGAATATGTCAACAAAGGTAACCATATTTATATAGACATTTTGTCTATTAAACCTAAAAATGATGAAAAAGAAAACACCCTTCCAACTTTCCCAATTTCTTACATCACAAATCGGTCATTAACTATAACTATTAGGCTAACAAATCCTATAATTTTGAATCATTAGAATTCTACCAAATCTTACTTTGCAAACACTAGTTCAATTACATGAAATGTGTTAAACGATCATGATGACCTAATTCTAGCAAAAAAAAGACAAATGAAATGTCTAAGCTTTCAACTTTGAGCTCCAATAACAACAATAGTGGCTAATTCAAAATATAATTATTTTTATGGAGAGTCATATCAGAGTTGAAATGATTTATAGCGAAAAATGGTACTAACTTGTAATTTCATAATGTAAATTAAGAAAATTATAACATGGTGTCGTTTTATGTCTTTTTTTCATGCAAATCAAGGAGATAGATCATTTTGAGCGTTTGATGTCGCCCTTCTAAATCCGCCACTATGAAGAAAAATTAAATAGTAGTATAACAAAGTTTTATGAAAAAAAAAATTGGTGTAATTGAGTTGTTAGTCTACGGTGGACCTTAATTTTGACTCTAATTGTAGCTTGGAGTTGGTAATCTATTTCTTTAATGGCAATGTTCGTTTATTTATTTTATTGCTATGCTAATCAAACGAAAGATGGTCCAAAAAGACGCAAACCTTGTACGGCAAATAATTGACTCGCATAACTTTCTTATAAAACTGATTAATTTACCTTTTTTATAACTATAATGTCATTTGTCATTACGTGGTTTGATTCCATTGAAAAACATAAATTACGAGATACTTCCTCCGTCCTGGATAATTCGTCCCACTTTGACCGGACGCAGATTTTAAGAAATGTAATGAAAAGTGAGTTGAAAAAGTTAGTGTAACGTGAGTCCTACTTTTATATACTCCCTCCATCCCAATAAATATGAAACGTTTACTTTTCGACACAAGATTTTATATAGTGTTGTTTTGTGAGTTAAAGAAGACAGAGTAAAGTAAGAGAGAGATAAAAGTAGAGATAAATTATTTCTATTTTAAGAAACGTTTCAATTTTAATGGGGCAATCCAAAAAGGAAAACGTTTCATTTCTAGTGGGACGGAGGTAGTATTAGTTTTATGATAAAATGTGAGTAAGAATGAGTCACTGTAATATAAGATCCACTACTAAAAATGGTAAAAGTGAAATTTGACAAATATGGGATGGACCGAAATATAAAAAAATGAGACAAATTATCTGAGACGGAGGAAGTAATATTCTTAAATATTTTAAGATAAATTACTCTAAGTTGTGAACGATATTAAGAGCAATTTATTGGTATTATGAGTGAAATTTAAAATATAATTCTTAGATATTTTAAGCTGAAATTTTAGAGTTGAGACGTGGATTTGATTAGCCATAATTTAATTAGATGTGGGGAAAGATTAGTCAAGAAAGATAAAGCATCTACAAATACCGAAAATGTTTCCCACTCTCTCAACTTTGAAATCTGAAAAAGAAGCCGCCAAAATTCGATTCTGAAACAAACGATAATTAATTTGTTTTATTATTGAAGACAAAACGACGTCACTTTGATTAAGTGTACAGTGTTTCGCTGTATGTCTCTATCAATTCTGTCTACATCGCCCTATTCTTTAAGCAAACACTATACTCTTTCGAAGCTAGGGTTTCTATTCGAGATAGTAGTAATTGATTTGTATGATATCCATGAGATTGGTTGGCTTTTTTCTAAAATTTCATGTAATGGTATTATTTAATTTTGAATGATTAAACTAATTTTGATCAATTTCCGTACATACTAAGTTAGTCACTTAAAAATAAACACTATATCCATTTTGAATTGTACCTTAAAAATTAAAAAAAAAATTAACTTTCGATTGTTTAAGAACGGGTAACATACAATCCAGTAACATTATTTCTACTATTACTTTTCAGTTTCTCTTTCTTATTTTAACTATTTTTTCTTTTCATCTCTTACTAGACCAATTATGCATCAAAATCTATATCATTTCAAAAAATTTTGTTTGACGGACGTAGTAGTATTATACTATAAGTGAAGAATAATACTACATTCGTTCACAAAAAATAGATATAAAAAGCACGAGTTTTAATGGTCAATTAGTAAAGTAACAGAGGAAGAGATATGTGATGAAAAAATAGTGTTTGCAGATTATGGGTTTATATTATAAAATTACATGTATTTCCATGTTTAAATTCAATCTAGTTTTGGTGGAAGTAGGTAGTATTTAACCTTGCTCATCTTTACTATGCATATTTAAATTGTGAATGTACATAATCAATTTGATTAAAAACTACTCTTCACATACCCTTTAAAACATCATTTTCTTAAATCAAACTCTCTCCGTCCCATAAAAATATGTGCATTTTTCATTTTCGTTCGTCCCATAAAAATATGTGCATTCCATTTTTAGATAGATAACAATTTAATAGTGTAGGTCTCACTTTCCACTAACAATATTTTAAGTACCATTCTCCTTATCTCTCTTACTTTACCATGTCATCCTCCTCATCTCTCTTGTTTTACTAATTTTATCTTAATTTTGTGCTGTACACATTACTCATATTTTTATGGAACGAGGAATATGCATATAAGAATTTGAAAATGAATTAATTGTCTATAATATCATTAAACTTAGATTTCTTTGCCCTTTAAAAATTGAAAGACTAATTATAAAGTGTAAAAAATTCTCAATTTTTCCATTCGACCAAATTTGTGCTATAATTTTCAATTTCTTAAACTCAAACGTGACGTCGTTTAATTGTCCGGGCATCACATTAACGCGAATTTATGTCATTATTCATTAGCAATATCATCAAATTTGCATTCAAAAAATTATTACTACTATCAAACAAACAAATGGCCCTTGTCCACAAAAAAATGTTACTGTATTTAAGAAAAACCAACCAAACCAACACCACCTCTGACCTCCCATTTGACATTTCTACTCCAATTCAAATCTTCCCTACATTTTTATAATCTGCTTATTACCTACTTTACACACACTTGATCATCACATTATACTTGGTAAAAAACAAAGGTAAAAACTAGGGAGTAACATCCATCAGTAAGTCCACTCCACCGGGAGGCGCAGATGGTCGCACCCAATCATCTGTGACCCTTCCGCCACCGGAGTCTGGCTGCGTTGCTGACGTAGCCGCAGCACCAAGTCACGCCTTCGAGCCACAGCCGAATCTGCAAATAAGACCAATTAATCTTCAAATGTTAGCAACAAGTTAAAAAGGAATTTTGGGAATTGTTTAAAGCATCCAAACATACAATGATCCGAGGCGATCTTGGGCGGAGGCAGAGGCTTGGTTTCGTTCTCGACGAAACGAGACGGTAGAGGCTTGGTGTGGATTTGAGCGGCTTCTCTACCTTGATAGGGATAAGCTGAACACATAGAAAACAAAATAAAATTACATTTCACTTGCAATATTAAATCAATTGTGCACTATAATAATTAGGCTAGAATTTAATAAATTCTCGATCGGGCTACACTGACATTCCTAAACGCAAACGCATCGGGTGCAATTACATTTAACTAGCACTAAGTGAAGCAAAATTTTGCATCATCATGAGGTAAAAATATAGTGGTTCAGATTCAAATTGGTTAATCACAGAAAAAATATTCTTTACAATAGTCATTTGCTAGATACACTATGTGGCACTAAATTTGCACAATATATCCAAATCATTTTTTTTATAATAATTCGATAAATACCGCATAAATAAAGAAAATTGAAAACTGAAGCAGTTAAGAAGAAGAAAAAATGGAGGGAAAATTGAATTGGGGGAAAAACCTGGACTCCGGCGAGGGGCTGCGGCCGGGTGAGAATTGACAGCGGCGAGGTCGTACCGGCGAGGCAAAAACACTCCTGTTCCAGCGCACGCCTTTTTAGCCGCAGCGGCGCCTCCTTGAGCCACCGCGCCTCGATTTCGGGCCCACGCTCCTCCTCCTCCTCGCCCTGCCTTCGGGCCAATGTTTCCGAATTGGGGAGGAAAGAGGCTCCCCGTTTTAGCAATCGATGCATTTGGCGGCGGGGAAGGGTTCAGGTTCAGGTTCAGCTTCGCGATTTCGCCGGCGAGATCGAGATCGACAACGGCGTCGTTTTTTGACTGAAGGGTGAAAATAACAGAGATTATTAGAAATTAGTAAAATTGAATGAAGGAGAAAAAGGAAAGTTACCTGAATTTGAAAATTGCAGGGGAATTCAGTGGGGAAGAAGCGTTTGGAGTCGGAATTCTCTTTGTCGACGACGAAATCGTCGTCTGTGAGAAACTCAGAGGGGAGCCAGTAGCCTGCTCCTTCCACAGCATCATCATCGGCCATTTTCATGAGAGAGGGATTTGGGAATTGGGAGATGTGTGAGCAGTTGCTGAGGGAGGAAGGGAGATATAAAATGGTGGCAGAGTGAGGAGAGAGAAAAGTGGAGTTGGAGAGGAATGTTTGAAAAGAAGAGAGGGGATATTGGATTTGAGACAAATTTCAAAAATCAAAAGTGTGATTTTGGAGTTGATGGGTGTATCAATCACTAATAAAATCAAATTAGGAATAGAAACTAGGGTCCATGGTTGGTTTTAAAATTATAGAAAATATTGTGTGCGTCTAACGTGTAATCTAGTGCGCTGTTCATGTGTTTTTTAGCTAGACGACACTGTTTTACGAATGGAAAGTACGGTTACGTGACGACTTCCGTGTATGTTCATGATTGTCGTATTAGACTTAATTCATCGAATCAAAATCGTCACGGGATAATTGTGAACCAATTTGAATTTGCGTCTGACGTGTAATGTAGTGCGTTATTTATGTCTTTTTTCACTAGACGACACTATTTTACGAACGGAAAGCACGGTTACGTAACGACTTCCGTGTATGTTCATGATTGTCGTATTAGACTCAATTCATCGAATCAAAACCGTCACAGGATAATTGTGAACCAATTTGAATTTGCGTCTGACGTGTAATGTAGTGCGCTGTTTATGTCTTTTTTAACTAGACGACACTATTTTACGAACGGAAAGCATCGTTTACGGTTACATGACGACTTCCGTGTATATTCACGATTGTCGTATTAGACTTAATTCATCGAATCGAAACAAAATCGTCACGAAATAATAGTGAACCAATTTGAATTTTACTACTACTTTTTAACTGACTTTTAGAGTTATCAAATAGACCTGGATTTGGCAAGATCAGTGTAAGGCAATTTTCCTTGATATAAAAAGGGAATTTGCCTCTATATTTATTACACATTGCCCAAATTTTGATTTTGCAAGTACTTTTAAATTTTCTTTTTGTAGATTTTCGAATTATTAATTTGTTCAGATTTTCTATTGAATCGAGATTTCGGTGATATTATAGTTTGAAAATAAAATGTGACGTTACAAACGTCAACTAAAATAGCATTACACTGCACGCAACACTAAAATAGCATTACATTGCACGCAACAAAATGATACTCCCTCTGTTCCCTAAAGTTTGTCTCAATTTGATTCGACACGAGTTTTAAGAAATTATTTGACTTTATATAAAATGATGGTGTATAGTGGAATAAGCTATATTAAGAAGATTGAGAGTGTATTTAATGTCTATTTTTAGTAAGATTTCAAGTGCGACAAACTTTGTAGAATTGACGAAAATGATTTAGGGGACGAAGGAAGTATTTAGTTATGTTAAGAAATCGTTTTAGTTGAATCTGATAGCCATGTAAATAGTTATTGATTTTTGTTATCGCTTAAATTTTGATTAATTGTAAAATTAGAATAAATAAAAATTTTAGATATAAAATTTGAGTATATTAATAATTTAATAATTTATATGAAGATTTTTAATTGATATGCAGAATTTGATTATATTTTTTAAATTTTACAATAAACTAATAATACTCCTTTAATCTTAAGGAAATTTAGAAAATACTCCCTCGTCTCACATAATCTTACTCAGTATTCCATTTTAGTCCGTCCCACATAAATTTACTCATTTCACTTTTATCATTTTTGGTAGTGGACCTCATATTCCACTAACTCATTCCTACTCACATTTTATTATAAAACAAATACTTTAAAAGTAGGACCCACATCCCACCAACTTTTTCAACTCACTTTCTATTACATTTCTTAAAACCCGTGCCAAATCAAATTGTGTAATATGTGGGACGGAGGGAGTAGTAATTTTATATGTTAAATGAAGAAAAATATATACTTTATTTATATACTACCTCCGTCTCTCAAATTTTGACACGGTTTACTATTTTGGTCCGTCCCTGAAAATTTAACACACTTTATTTTTTACGTATCATTTTTTATAGTGGACTTCATATTTCACTGACTCATTTCTATTCACATTTTATTATAAAACTAATACTTTAAAATTAAGACCCATATCTCATTAACTTTTTCAATTCACTTTTTATTATATTTCTTAAAATTCGTGTCGGATCAAAGTGGGTCAAAATTTGGGGGCCGAAGGTAGTATTATTACTAGAATTTTTTTTTCTATTGATAGAAACGAAAAGGAAAAGTATATGTGGAGTATGTATTAAGATTTGTAGCTACACTCAAATCCAATAATATTCCATTGACTTTAGTCTTTCTAGGGGCATGCAACTAAACTGTGGCCTGTGGGTGGCAGTATTGGCTTCAAGACATTTGTCCGGCTAGCTATTCCACGTGGCACGCTAGGGACGATTTTCGGATTTACACAGAAAAATTTATTGTTTGCGTATTACTCCTAGTTATATAGATTAATTAATGAAATACCATTATTATGAGAGTAATTAATAAAAGTATATATATCCCCCCTTTTGTTATTTTAATATCTCAACTTTACGCGGATTTGTGTTTCCTAAGAAATGACTAATTAAATGTAAAATTGATAATAAGGAGAGGGCTGAATCAATAGAAATAAAGAATGAAAGAAAATAAAGCTTATAGTAAATATTAATTAGACCTATAACTAAAATTTTACAAATTAAGATTATAAAATTTTAAACAATGTCGTTTTTTTTATCAATTCTTTCCATTTTATTAGATTGAAGTGACGGACGGTCATAGCATTTGTGCTGGCAATGGAGTAATATTAGATCCTTTTTCACATTAAGTAACAACAATTAATATGTCTTAATATGACATTTTCTTGTGAACCATAATAAAATAGTTATTCACAATCATTGGACTACAACATAGCATATATTAAACCATCGTTATCTTCATTGAATTAGGAGAACATGATCAAATATCACCTCCTTCAATTTCGGCTCCAATAATTACATTTAGTTAGGTGAATTGTAACACAATTTTTTATTTTGGAGAAATGGGTTGCAATGTTCTACTTATTAGGTATCAAAACTAAGTCCCTAATTTGAATCACATAATGAAAAATCATGCCATTAACTAGCTTCATTATTTTTAGTAGCATAGACCTGTCTTTTACTTTATTTGTTGGTGAGAGGGGTTAGATATGATACATGAGTTAGCATTATGATTAATGATTTTGATTGATAACTGCTCCATTTCAAATTACAATTTTTACACCCATATTATCATCGAGGTTTCCGTTGTAGAATTTACTTTAAATCTTATCATAAGTGGACTTTATAGATTTAACTTGATTTCAAATAAAAATTGGACTTAGGTCAATGTGCTTTTAGTGGTCTACGATTTAACATCAGCACCACGAGATGTAGATACATATTGTATTAGATTTTTAATATACATTATTAGCTTGGGATATTTGCATTTAAATTAATAAAATTTTGACAAAGTATGATTTTGCATACCATTTTTAAAATCATTTTATAAACTACTATCAAACTATTGATTTGTTATGATTTTGTATGATTTTGCATGCCATTTTTAAAATCATCTTTTAAACTACTATCAAACTATTGATTTGTTATGATTTTGGCGCTAACATGACTTTCTGTAAACCATAATTCAACGTATAGAGTTATTTAATTTAACATCATACGGTGATATTTCCCTTCTTAAATGTGACTTCGTTTTGATTGATGTCCGATAGTTTTATGTAAGTAAGTCCTCATATCATGTCATTATCGAAATCGGTGGCTAAATCAGAACGAATCAAAAGCTTAATTAAAAAGTCAAAACAAACCAATAGTTCGATAATTTACATATTATTATGTAAAACCATAATTTGATGCAATTTTAGGAATTTACAAGCAAATTACCCTATTAAATTTCCTAACATCCGAAAATAAATAACAAGCTACCCTATTAGATTTCCTAATATCCAAAAGTAAATACTACTCCTACTACTAACAAGCTGCACGAGAATCAATTGCCCTTCTGCTTATGTGGTCGTTTTCTCCTTATTCTTTCTCGTGCTCATGTTTTCATGTTGAATAATTTAATAAAAACACATTACTTATCCATGAGGAATTGAGAATAAGTTGCTAATTAATCTTTGTATAACTCTCTTCCTCTATGCCGGTGAAATGGCTGGCTTATATTGGATTAGGAAAGGTGTAGCTTCTTTTAGAAATATGGTAGCAAGTGTATCCAATCTATTATTTAACCTTCATTTATTTTGTCAACCACAATTGTGTTAGTGTAGCTAATCTTGATTGTTTTGTAGTTGAAGAGCTCTAATAATATGATTCTAAAGTTCTTTCATCATTTTACACCAAGAACCAAGAGATCCCACGTATATAGATTTAATTATAGATTTATTAATCTGTTGAAACCGTATATATTAAAAAAAGATTAAAAATGATGTCAGAAAGGGGCATTCCGAGAATTGAACTCGGGACCTCTCGCACCCTAAGCGAGAATCATACCACTAGACCAAATGCCCTTGATGTACTGTTCAAATTTATTTAAGTATATGTCAACTCTCTGTTTATCATTTAAATCTCTTACTCCAGCGTAAAAATTTCTAACTTTCATTCTTCAAAGGAGATCAATAAAGATTCCACATTAGGAGGTAGACATGAAAATTTATTTTGAGATGTTAAAATCCATGTTTCTGGTGTCATAATGATTTGATAGCAATGATGTCTCTTCTATATATAATTTGATTATCATATTCTCTTATAAGATCTTTTTGATTGTGAGAGTAATCTATTTTAATATGATATCAAAGCGAACTAGAATACACGATGGATTCTCTTTTCATATATATAAGTCTTGATGATCATTATAGCTCACACATAATATAAAAAAACTCGGCCCAAGCCCCTCTTCAATTTTATGTGCATGTCGGTGTTCACGATTACTCTATAATTGTGATAACTCAAACTCAACTAATTACACAAAACAGAAACGTATTATAACTTCAATTGCAATTTTATTATTTTTTGTTGTTAGACCAAGAATATCAATTTAGAAGATCCAATAACTATTACTCCCCACGTCCTAGATAATTTGTGACACTTTGACCCGACACAGCTTTTAAGAAATCTAATGGAAAGTAAGTTGAAAAAGTTGGTGGAATGTGGGTCCTACTTTTAAAGTATTAGTTTTATAATAAAATGTGAGTAAGAATGAGTTAGTGGAATATGAAGTACACTATCAAAAATGATAAAAGTGAAACGGGACAAATTATGTGGGACGATCCGAAATGGAATACTGGATCGAATTATCTGGAACAGAGGGAGTACATATGCTGATTCGTAGGCACCTCAAATGGACAATTGGTCAAAGGATTTGAAATTGATAGGATTCTTATAGATAATGATCAATCCTCTACCCAATTAATTTAGAATGTACCATTCGATTGTACCTCTTATATTTAATTCAATTGGATTTCAGTCTAATATATTTCCAACTTCTAATCCTAAAACAAAGCCTCGATAGTATGGGCTAATAAATTTGAATGAAGAAGCCCACATAAATACCACCCAGTCCATTTCCCTTTCCTACACTGTGGGCCCCACCACCCCGCATCTCCCTGTCGGAAAACCCAAAAAAAGCAAAAATCCAACCCATCACTTACCTTTACCTTTTTCTCAACCCCCCCAAAACCCACCCCATCTCCGCCACAAAAATACACAGTAAAAAAACCACATCCAAAATCCCAATCTCCGGCGGCGGCGAAAATGTCGGCCACCAGCATCCACATCTCGGCCCTGGACGGCATCGTGAACGTCAACTCCCTCTTCACCCTGGCCGTCTTCATCGGGCTGGCCTGGAACCCGACCGACCCGAGCAACAGCCTCGTCGACCCGGCCGCGGGCTGCCCCGCCAGCCCGCGGGTCGCCGAGGACCTCGTGGCCTTCCACGTCTACTCCTTCAGCTGCTTCCTCTTCTCCAGCCTCGTCGCGCTCGGCCTCAAGCAGGCCACCCGCCTCGTCCGCCCCGGGCCCCACCACCACGAGCACCGACATTTCTGGGACCTCGATCTCGCCCGGGTCAACAAGACCGCGCTCCGGGTCGGGTACGCCGTGTCCGCGGTCGGGTCGGTAGCCGGGTCGGTCTTCCTCATGCTGGCGCTGGTCAACGTGGTGCAGATCAAGCTCGGGCTGCTCGGATGCGGCGGCGGGCACGCCTATGCGGCGGTGGTGCCGCTCGTGACGTTTGTGCCGGCGGGGCTGCTGATCTATGTCGGTTTCGTGTTCTATGCTTTTACGCGTTGAGATTTTTTTTTGTCGTTTTTTTTTGGTAATGGAATAACTCCTTATTGTTACATACCACGAATTGTAATGAAAATTGAGTTGAAAAATTAGTCCATTTTGTGTTTTATTTATATACTTCCTCTATCCCACTAGAAATGAAACGTTTTCCTTTTTGGGTTGTCCCATTAAAAATGAAACGTTTCTTAAAATAGAAATAACTTTATCTCTATTTTTTTCTCTCTCTTTACTTTCTCTCTCTTCTTTAACTCACAAAACAACACTACAAAAAATCATGTGCCAAAAAGCAAACGTTTCATATTTATTGGGACGGAGGAAGTATATTACTACCTCCGTCCCAGATAATTTGGGACACTTTGACCCGACACGAGTTTTAAGAAATCTAATGGAAAGTGAGTTTAAAAAGTTGGTGGGATGTTGGTCCTACTTTAAAAGTATTAGTTTTATAATAAAATGTGAGTAGGAATGAGATAGTGAAATATAATCCACTACCAAAAATGGTAAAAGTGAAGTGAGACAAATTACGTGGGCGGCCCGAAATGGAATATTGGGTCGAATTATCTGGGACGGAGGGAGTAGTTTTATACTCCTCGTCCCACTTTAAGAGTCCTGATTTACTAATTTCGGGTGTCTCACTTTAGGAGTTCTGGTTGAAATATTCTATGAATGATATTAGGCTCCACGTTCCACTATTCTTTTTTTTTTTCACTCATATTTTATTATAAAACTAGTATAAAAAAGTAGGATCCATATTTCACTATTTTCAACTTTTTTTATGTTTTTTTTTAAAATTTGTGTCAATTGGGACTCCTTAAGTGGGACGGATGAGTAATAAGATGTGAGTATGATTGAGTTAATGGAATATGAAGTCCATTACCAAAAATGATAAAAGTGAAATAAGACAAACTTAAGGGGACGGACGGAAATGAAAAAATCGGACGAACTTGACGCACGGAGGTAGTATTATTTTAATTTTTAATAATTGTGACATTTAATTATAGTGTAAAATATTCGTGTATGACTGACTCTAGAGTTGATTTGAAACTGAAATTCTGTGGAATTTGACATTGATTACATTGATTATGTGGCGTTAGTTTGGTGAAACAGTGAAGGAAGTGGTTTATATTATAGTGTTGAGTTTTTAAGGTTTTAAAATAATAAAATAAGACTGAACTCATATTGGGACGGTGAGAGGGAGCATTATTAGCCATTAGTGGGGGTGAAATATTGATTACTCTGAAAAAATATTCATTCTAATTGATGCAATATCTCCACTTATTGGACTCCTAGTCCTTCACCACCAAGGAATTGGGTGGACTATAGCCTATTTTGATTTTTATTTCATAAGTAATAAATAAAATTTATAGGGTCAGACACAATGAAGGAGAATATTATCGACGTCAAAAGATAAATGCATGTAGTAGTCATCAATAATAATTAAGATGTACGAGAAATGATGTGAATCTCAGCCAACTGAACCTCCGAGGATTGCAAAAGGGTGCAGTGCTAGCACAACATACAATCTACAATAGTTAAAAAAAATGATTTAATGAAATTTTTCGGTCTTTATGAGCTGTTGATAGGACATAAGATTTTGTTCAACCTCCGATCCTACCTGAATCTGACATTACTTCAATATTGAGAATTCGGTAGAGTAATAGATGCTAGTAAATATACAAATTATGTCAATTAGGATCACATATGTCATTTCATACTCCATCTCCTACTATACACACACAACCATGAATGATGAATCCAACCATCACTTATCACAAATGTGTGTATACAGTAGGAGATGGAGTAGGAAATGACATAGGTGCTCAGGTGAAATTATGTAGATTAAATGGTTTAGCTCTTCTAAGGCCCCCTCCCCATCCACAACCAATATTTTTTTTCATGAAAAGCCAATTTTCTCTACACAACAATCACCACTACCACTAAAACAAGAAAAACATAACATAACGAATTGGCTTCCACAACATAAGGAATAAGTGCTCAATCCACTCAAAATCCCAATACAATTTGAGTCATCAACACAAACAAGCCTCTATAAATAGCATCACATCTTAGCCTCATTGATCATCACTAACAAATACTCACTTCACTCATCATGGGAGCATCAACTAAGGCATTGTGCTTGCTAGGCATCCTCCTCCTTTCGCTCTCGATCTCCTCCAACGGCGCCGGCGAGTGCCCGAGATCGACCCCGGACAACGAGGCCATGAAGCTGGCGCCATGCGCGTCCGCGGCGCAGGACGCAGACGCGGCCGTCCCGAGCAGCTGCTGCGCTCAGGTGAAGAAGTTGGGACAGAACCCCAAATGCCTCTGCGCTGTGATGCTCTCTAACATGGCCAAAATGGCTGGAATCAATCCTGAGATTGCCATTGGAATCCCCAAACGTTGCAACCTTGCTGATAGGCCAGTTGGCTACAAGTGTGGAGGTTTGTCATCTTTTTAATTTTCCTCTAATATCTCTCTGTAAAAAATAATGAAATTTACCGACGGCATTTACGCGTCCGGCCATCATTTAGTGACGGATAATTCGTTGGCAAATTTACTGTCCATTTGATAATTTATTGACGGATCGGACCGCTAGAAAAATTGTTTCCTGTTAAATATTGAGTAAAGGTCAATTTTGATCCTAAATATATGACCAAAATACGAATTTGGTCTAAAATATTCACTGTTTTAAAAACAGGTTCATAACAAATGAAATCCTTATCGGATAATCCCCTTTTTTACGGTTCCGTGAAAAAACTAATGGTCATGCCACTGTGCAATGAGTGTTGACTGTTAGTTTTTTTACTGAACCGTAAAAAAAGGACTAGTTCGGCGACATTTTCATTTGTTATGGACCTGTTTTTCAAATAGTGAATATTTTGGACCAAATTCGAATATTGGTCGTATTATCGATGGACGTGACATTGTCGGTAAATTTACACACGGATGTTATGGCGGTAATTCCATGGTATTTTTTTTTCAAATTAAAAAGTTTGTTGGTATTCTTCTAGTGGAATGCTTATCACTTGTTGTTTGTGTTATGCAGCATACACGTTGCCGTGAGTCGTGAAGATGTGGATATGAAGTTTAATGGCAGAAGCAGTGTTGTTGATTGTACTGTGATTGTTGTATCAGTGTTATCACTTAAGTGTGTGTGCTTCCTACGTCATGTTAAATAAAATAAAGTGTTTTATCTAAATTTCTTATATTTTTTTTTCACTATTCATGAATTGCATACCTACTTTTCTCTTCATCACTCTTTTGCCATGCGGCATGCCACTTGGAAGCCGCATAGCTGTTTATTCTATTACAACTATTTAAAGCAAATAAAATGTACTAGTGCGTGCATAAGATGCAAAGAACAGTGTGCACGGCCATATACACAACAACAACAACAATTAACATGTAAAATGTGCGAGCACAAGACGCAGTGACGTGTGCACACGTTGTGTAAAATGAAGTTTGACTACTGAAGCCTGAAGGTGTATTCTCATGCAACCATTGCTGGCAATTGAAATATAAAATGAATGAAACAATAATCCACATCGGTGTACACAAAGAGCTTAATCCACTATATAAGTCTTATGGGCCCCTCCTATCACCAATTGGTTTTAGGATGGAATTCATGGATTTCTATCATAGTATTAGAGCGGGTCGTCGATTGTTGGTCAAATTTAACTGACCCAGCAGAATATCTGATTTGAAACCGAAAAAATGATTGCATAGAGTATGTAGTGCATAGAATACTTGGTTGCTGATTTTCTAAGACTCATAAATAGTGTAAGTGAGAAGTACACCCGTGCTAAACTACCCAAAAGTTAATATATTTACCTTTTTATAACAATAATGACCCAACCTTGAAGATGAATAAAAATATTCTCTCTATCACAAAAAGTTTGTCACATTTTTTTATTTTTGACCGTCCCACAAAATTTGTCACATTTTAGTATTTACCATTTTTAAAAGTGGACCCAATATTTCACTAACTCATTATCTCTCACATTTTATTATAAAACTAATATATAAAAGTAGTAATTGCATTTCACTAGCTATTTCAACTCATTTTTAATTACATTTCTTAAAATCTATATCCAGTCAAAATGCGACAAAATTTATGGGACGAGGGAGTATTAGGGATTAGTAAAGGGGAGCTTAAAAACGTGGTTCCAACTATATATTGAGTTTGCATATGTATATATATAGGCCTCACTTCAAGCAAAGAACAACATGCACAACCGTTTAAACTCCTCTTAAATCGGTTATTCTGTTTATCTCAACATCAAAAAACACCTGTCCCTTTTCAATTTTCATTTTCTTACTTATATTTTTATGATTTGAGTCTCTCTTCTCTCTCTGCTCCCACTAGCAAATCAAGAATTTGTGTGAGTTGGCAATGGCGAGGAGCCCTACAAAAAATGGTGATTAGTGGTGAGTATATTTCTTAATTTTTTCCTCTTCAACCATTATGTTAAAGGATGAATCTTGATTTTGATTGTTTGATTTTAGGGAAGAAGAAATCGATTAATGGCATACAAGGTAGATCACGAATATGATTATTTGTTCAAGATCGTGTTGATTGGAGATTCAGGTGTTGGAAAGTCCAACATTTTGTCAAGATTTACAAGAAATGAATTTTGTTTAGAATCAAAGTCCACAATTGGAGTTGAATTCGCAACAAGAACTCTCCAGGTAATCAATCTTAACTTTTAAATACATTCAAAAAATGGATCTTGTTGGTGTAACCTAATTTATGAGATCTCATTGTTTTATTAGAGTGTGTTATCTTTTAGTTTTAATACTATGTCATAAGAAAAATACTATGTATACGAGGTAGTAAAATTTCATCACAAGTTAGTAATCTGGAAAAATTCGACCCATGAGATAAACCAGAAAAATTAAAATTTCGTGATTTAATTAGCGAATTTTAAATTTTATAGAATATGCCAGATTTTGACTAAATTTAGTGATTTAAATAACTAATTACCCTAAAAAAAAAATGGCTAAAATATGTGTTCCACATTTTCCCCACCAAATTAACGTATTTTTAGTGGTAAAAAAGTTTAGAGTAATTAATTAAGAAAGAAATTGGTGCACATAGGTGGAAGGGAAGACAGTAAAGGCGCAAATATGGGACACGGCCGGGCAAGAGCGGTACCGCGCGATCACGAGCGCCTACTATCGTGGCGCAGTCGGGGCGCTCGTGGTCTACGACCTGACTAAGCGTCTGTCCTTCGATAACGTGCAGCGGTGGTTGCGAGAGCTTAGGGACCACGCGGATTCCAACATCGTGATCATGCTCGCTGGCAACAAGTCAGATCTCAACCACCTGCGCGCCGTGGCCGAGAACGACGCCCAGCTCTTCGCCGAGAAAGAGGGCCTCTCCTTCCTCGAGACCTCCGCATTGGAGGCCCACAACGTTGAGAAGGCCTTCCAAACTATTTTGTTGGACATTTATCAAATTGTTAGCCGAAAGGCGCTGGCGGCCCAAGAGGCCAGCCCGGGCCCCGGCCAGGGCACGACCATTAAGGTCGGGGAGCCTAACAACTATAAGCAGCAACAGAAAGCCACTTGTTGCTCTAGTTGAACTTTCAATGTGACAAGAAATATATTTTTTTTTAAAACTAAGAGAATTAACTATGAAAAACAAATGATTGGTTAAATTAATTATCTACTACTTTTTTTTATGTCTTATTTAAATTTCGATGAGCATCGATTAATTATGAGATGATTTTATATTTAATTGCTGGATCATTCTAAAAGTTATTTTGCTAAAAATTATAAAAACTATTACAAGCAATGCATATTTAATCATAAAATTAGAAGTATTGGTTTTCTAACCAAAATGTATTCAAGGAGTATCAATAATGTGTACACGTTACATCCATTCAACTGCCACACTTCACCAACGTGTAACATGTTACTAAAATATTTGTCGAAACAACTCCCTTTTCAAAACAACATTAATAAATAGTAGTAGGACGTTGGAACATTAATATCACTGCTCCCCACACGACTTTTTCATTTGTAAATGCAACACATTTTCATTTTATTTTATATTTGTCAATGGATATAGCACTTCTTACCTCCTAAATAAGATTGTCCTACTTTTCTTTTTAATTTTTCTTAATCAAAATTACATATTTATACTCCAAATAATAAATTAAATATCTAATTCTCTATCTCTCTTTATTTAATACTTACACTACTATTTCTTTCTCCAATTAACCATATTAGCTAACAACTTCTAAAATCTCATGTTAATTAAGAAATATGTTATAATAGTCGGAACAGAGAGCAGTAATTTTCTAGACGAGACGAGTGAATTATATTTGATGGAAAAGACAATCATACTGACCTAACTGTGCTTCATCATCTAACAACAAAATAATGTTGTTTTGCACCTTTTAGATTGAGTGTTAAATATTTTTAAAAATATCATGAATTTGTTGAATATAGTGAATTCCTATTTATTTGGATTTCTTGTAAAATCTAAAAAGAAATTTTATACTACTAATAGAGTAACATACGAAATGATAGTACTATTGTTTACACACATTACACGCAATGTGTTTCTTATATTGACCCAACATAATCTAACACACCATGTTAAATTTAATTTATAAAACTCAAGCAAAATCTATCATGAAACACAAATTTATCATTTAAAATTCATGCAAAAAGTGATTTTAAGAACTATTGGCCCAAATAAAAACCAATGTCGGTTTATCAATTAAAAATTAATTTCAAATAAAATATATAATAAATAAAAATAAACAAAATAAAAACCCAGTGTTGATGTAAACGTAGTTACTACCACAGCTTCGTGTTGATTACGACAGCAGCATTCCAATAGCCTCAAAGCAAAATTCCATGAGCTGTTTGATCAAACTGCTCTCATAAAAATCACATCTTGATTCCCTCTTTCTTCTCAAAATTGCCGCTGTTTTGGATTTATTTATTTTAATTAAGAGAAATTAATTAATTGTATGTCGGCGATCGGTAAAATGCAGACGGAGGCGAGGGTCGGAGTGGTGGTGGAGGGAGGCGGCCTGAGTGCGCCGACGACGTCGTCGGTGGTGGTCGAGCCGCCGCCGCGCCAGAGGCAAATCGGCACCGCCCCGCAGCTCCTCGCCGGCGGCCTCGCCGGAGCCGTGAGCAAGACCTGCACCGCCCCTCTCGCCCGCCTCACCATTCTATTTCAGGTTTTTGTTCAATTTGGGGATTTTTCTCAATCGCAATTCCTCTTCAATTGAAGAATAATACTCACAGTAGTCTGAAATTGGATTGAATTGGGGCTTTTTATGGTGAATTGGATCGATTGATTGCATTGATTTGATAGGGTTTATGTTTCCCCTTTTCCTTGTTTCATAATTGAGTTGAATTGAAGGGTGGAATCGGTTTTGCAGGTGCAGGGAATGCACTCCGATGCGTCTAGGTTGGAGAAGGCAAGCATATGGCGTGAGGCGTCGAGGATTGCTAGGGAAGAAGGCGTGAGGGCGTTTTGGAAGGGGAATTTGGTGACGATCGCGCACCGGCTCCCGTATTCTTCGATCAGCTTTTATGCGTTTGAACGCTACAAGAATGTTGGTACAACTGTTCTGTGAAGAGCTTCTGTTTTTCGAGTTAGTTATTCGAGTCTCCAGTGTTGAATTGGCTAAACTTTTGCTTCTTTTTCCTGTTAGATGTTGCAAGCTACATTAGGAGTTGAGGGCCAAGGAGAAAGCATCGGTGCAGACCTTTGCGTACGGCTTTTAGGTGGTGGTCTTGCTGGAGTGACCGCCGCGTCAGCTACCTATCCGTTGGATCTTGTCCGGACGCGCCTTACAGCGCAGGTGAACAGATGGGAGTGTTCTTATTGTAATGTTAAGTGGATATACACTTGTGTTTAGGTTTGTTACTCCTGCAAGATGCTTACTTTATTGTCTTCATTGGTATGCACTGAATTGGTATGATTACTTATCTTTAGCAACTATAAATCTTTAGTTTCACCCACTTAGTTGTACTTGGAAATGAAGAGATGGAAATGGGTGGAAAACAGTGGAATTATCATGGGAAAGAATTTGTTGATTGAAAGTTTGAAATGAATCTTATATTCCTACTATAAAGGTCGGAACTTTGACAAAAAAAATTATACTAGCAAAAACTCGGTTTCTTTGCCTTTCTTTAAATGTCACCTTCAAGTGTTGCCAGTACCCAGTTAGTTGGCCTTCATTCTTCCACTCTATGCAAACACTTTATTAATAACTTAGACTTAAAACTTTTTGTGTATATGCAGACAAATGTGATCTATTACAGAGGGATATTCCATTCCTTGCGTACCATAAGCAAAGAAGAAGGTTTTCGTGGCCTTTATAAAGGACTTGGTCCCACTTTATTGGTATAGTTTCACTTTATTTGTTTGATTGATCTTGTTTCCCGTCGGTTACTTTCTGAATCTGTGCTGCTTTATGTAGGGTGTTGGCCCAAATTTGGCTATTAGCTTTTCAGTCTATGACACTGCAAGATCTTATTGGCAGCTTCATAGGTAGGCAACGATAGTTCTATGGATTTTGGCATTCTATTCCCTCTATCTCACTAAAAATGTCCCAAACCACTTTTTTTTGGCTGTCCCAAGCCTAAGAAAACTGCATCTTCAATTTATAACCGCAAAAACTGCATTCCTTAATTTTCTTACCCGGAGTCTTTTGATACGTTATCAATGGGATAGAGGGAGTATTATATGGTGAAGTTTGAAAAATGAGGTTTGTAAATCAAGATTTTACATGTTTCTCTATTTATTGACCTCAGGCCTCAAGACTCAATTGTTCTAGCAAGCCTTGTTTGTGGGAGTTTTTCAGGAATTGCATCATCAACAGGTGAGTGATCTGACGATGATCACATATTTTCCTATCTAAACTTTTAAGTATGGCATATGGTTTCCAGTTTTTAATAATTTTATAGGGATTAACAGAACCGATTTCTTTTTCAAACTTGAACCAATCTAACTTGTATGAGTGCTTCCCTTAGTGACCAGGCTGTCGCCTCTCCATGTTTCATACTTATATGCTCTGTGCTTCTGTTGATTCTGGCGTGCGTATATGGTCATTTATTGACACTTGTACATTTTTTTCTCCTATAATCAAATACAACTGAACATCCATCCAAATTAAAAACTTAGTGCAAGTAACTTCATATTATTGCAACCTGATTAAATTATCCACTATAGAATACAAAAATAATGGAGGATCTAATTCATCTGAATGCCTGTGGCTGTCGAATGCTTTTGCAGAAAATTGAGGATGCAGGCTTCTCAATAAGTAATAACGAGATTGACCCTAGAGCTTGAAGTCCAGACATGATAATCTGGCAATATGAAACTTTTGTAAGAAGCTAATAAAATATGGTATATTGCTTGATTGTTCTTCCAAAGCAATCTTTACCTTCTTTGTAAGGATATTTTGAAAAAGGTTGATTTTGCTAAGTAACTTGGCTCTCCATGTATGCAGTTGGCTCCACTAGGTGAGCCATGTTTTGGAGTTTTCAAATTATGAGAGGTGTGTCCTCTTTGAGGTACGCTTCTCAGTTGGGTTTTGCCATTTGCTCTGTGTTATAGCTCAATGGTACAATACAAATAGACTTTTGGTCGATTTCATAAAGTAATTTCAAGATTGACTCAATCTTGTCAAATTGTCACCAATCCTCGTCCCGAGAAAAGAGTGTTTGCTGATGACCAAAATTCACATCTTATTAGGGCTAGTAAGCCAAATTGATTAACATCTTTCGTCTGCCTTTTCAGTTAAGAATGCGCTCCAGATTTGATCTATGACGATAACACCATTGTTGAAATGTTTGTTTTACTATGATGATAATCGTATTTGTGACTCACTGAAGTCGATAAAAGTCCTAATAATATTTGTATTTTTGCAGTGGCGTATCCTCTGGATCTTGTGAGGCGGAGAATGCAACTGGAAGGAGCCGGTGGCCGAGCTCTTGTTTACAGAACAGGCCTGGTCGGGACACTGAGGCAAATAATCAGAAAGGAAGGTTGGCTTGGCCTATATCGCGGGATTCTACCCGAATATTACAAAGTTGTGCCCAGTGTTGGCATCGTCTTCATGACCTATGAAAAGTTGAAGCAGATCCTCTCAAACATCCCCGAAAGCTAGATGAGTTCACCTCGTATGCTTCCAATGTTTCTTGCTTTTACTAAGTTTTATTCCAATTGTTGTATAGTCACAAAAGAAAATGGATAACTAAATTGTATCATACATTGAGCTACATTTTGAGATTCCACATAGTGCTTATGGCTAAATTGAACTTCAAATTTGTGTGATTTTAGTTCATAATTGATGTATGGATTGAGGTTTTTAGTCATTACAGAGATGAATATAGAAGATATCAATAGACAAGCAATGAAAACCTATAACTGAAACAGAGTTCCATTCTGATTTTGTGATTATTCTGGGAAGGTTCTTGTGTAGCGGATGTGATCTAAGGTACGGCGTAGGCCGTACTTATTAACGGCCGCCATGGCAGCTCGGAATCCTCCACCGTAAGCTGGAGACGCGTCGTGCAGGATCTGATGCATGAAGAACACCCCTAGCTTGTTCTCGACGCTTGATTTACCGCCTTTCTTGGATGAAGGCCATGAGGAGGAGGATGGAGCTGCGGACGTGGATCCATACGACCATGCTGAGGACGATGATGCAGATGCGGATGTCGTGTTCCTTGATTCGGGCACCACCTCCGATTCCAGCCACATGTGGGACATCACTTGGCAGATACCTTCTTCCACCTCCGGCCTCAGATTCCGAAACTCTGAATCAAAACAACAAATATAGTTTTGAGTTCGTGTTTCACATGACTAATCTCGTACGACAACACGATTTGGACAGAGACGCTTACCATTGAGTCGTAGCCATCCGTGCATTAGCTCGTGTGCAAGTATTGCTCCGGTCAGCAACCTGCACCGGACATTCGATTTTAACGTTACACGATTCCACGAATCTTCGTGTATGAATTAGGGTGAAGAATACTAGTTACCTTGGGAGGCCGTACAGTACGAGAATGGCTGTAACTTCACACCTTCGAGTCAGCTTCTGCGGCTGCGTTCTCATACCCACTAGTCCACGACGGTCCAGTCGTGGCCTCCTCATTATCTGAAGTCACAACGCGATCAAAGTTCCGTTAAAACAGCCCTTTATCAGAAGACTATAATGTATATTAAAACTAAAGAAATGGTAAAACACTTACACTTGTAACTGTCTGCTCTTCAGAAAGGCAGAGACCTCTTGTTTCAGGCATGTGGTGGTAACCCTACAAACACATACATTAGCTCACTGAAATTTTCTGCAACCTTGAGTTGTTTGGATAATAAGAGTGATGATGGTTCAGATCATTACATGTTTCTCCCCCTCGATGGCCTCGTTGAGGGCTTGTCGTGGAACGAGAAGCATTGGGATTTCCTGCTCGATTCTCATGTTCATTCCTTCGTAGTAGTCTCTGATCGAATGGTATAAAGGCTGGCAGTCACCGGTGTCCATGATGGCCGACTCCATGCACTCCAAGCACAAGCACCGGCCGTCTCCCATAGATATGTATCGGGTGTTCCGTGGCTTGAAAACACAACAACACTATGTTTCAAACAAATTGATGGAAGGTTATAAACAATGTAGTTTCGGAATAAATCTAACCTCCAAACGCTCACAGCTACAGCACCGGGGCGTGTTGTCGTGCTCATGAGAAGGGCAGTACTTCTGCGACCAGAACGGGTGGCATCTGTACTCGATCAAGCCCATGCCATTGGTCGGGATCTGCAAGAATCAACGACGGTCATGGAAAAGTGCGTAGGCGTGAAACGTTGTATTGGCAGAAAACTGAGGCTGCTTACAAATTGATGACAAACTTCACACTTTGGATGATTGAGCTCTTTGAAGCAAGATTTGTGATATGTTTCTCTTCCTGACAAAGAGAACTTGAATCAAAAATGAAAAAAAATAAGAACTTGATGATGGATCAAAAATAATGCAGCATTTGTAAATCGAGAGCGAAGGGCTTACCTCATGCTCGGTAATGGGGTGTTTACACGCGTGGCAACGGAAGCATCCCGGGTGATAATAGGCCCCCATGCACCCGAGATAGTTCCCATATCCGATTTCACGTTTGCAGCCAGCGCATATTCTGCGAATCATATCCAAACAGAAGAAATATAAGCAAAATGAGATTCAAGAAACACTACAATTGAAGATGAATAATCACCTAGATCCCCTTGGATGGTAGTCTCTAGGGACATACGAAGGCAACGGTGCAGAGCTGAAGCTGTCGTGGAGCGACCTTGCTAGATCGTCACCATTTCCTGATCGCCATCTGTATCCTGCACGATTGGATTTTGTACGTTTAGTCTTGGAAACTGAGGGATACACGAGGAGGAAGAAAGCACAGGAAACCGTACCACTTGGTCTCTTTAAATCTTCGGACATAGAGAGTGCAATGGCGCGGTCCAATTCCTCCTTCTCTCTGCTGGCCCGAGAGCGATCATCCTGCAAATCACAAGATTTCAGTTTCGAAATGTCTTGTTGAAATCACGAATGCTCGTATCCACATAGATGCATCACAGTTTCTAAGTAACACTCGATGATCAAAGAAACAATCAACCAAATAAGTTTTCCAATAACGAGATAGATATTGATACCACGGATCTAAATGGAGCGCGCCACATCATGTCTTCCTCCCCGGGAAACTGAGGTTGCTGTGAGCCGGTTGAAACCACCCTGCTGCTCGGCCCGCCCTTGAAGAACTTACTCAGCCATTTCATAAAACTCGATTTCCTCTCTGCACATGAGCAAAACACATCTCCTTGATCATGATCTCTACCAAATTGATCAATTCAATCTTGCTATATGCAAAAGCAAAACTGATGAAAACAGAACACACAGTGATCATACATGATAAAACTTTGAACCAATCACTCAACCAAGCAATGAATTACAGAAGGATCTACACCACCACATATATATAGACAAGATACATAGCAGATAATCTTCTTGCAGAAGCAAAAAATTATAACCGTCGAACGTAACAAGCATCAACGAAATGTCATAAAGGCATCATCTTTACACAAACAGGAAAAATCCCACATAAAACTTCCAAAAGGGCATCAATCCAAAATCCAGAAAGATGCAATCTTTAACTTAACACAGCCTAAAACCAAGACTCCAGGCATCAATCAAAACACTTCTCCTCAATCAACTCTTTCCCAAATTGATCAATTCAATTTTGCTATATGCATAACTGATAAGACATAAACATCAAACATAGATGGAAAACACAACAAAGATCTCCATACATGATGAGTTTGGATCAATCACTCAACCAGGCAATGAATTACAGAAGGTTCCCCACCACCACATATATATAGACAAGACCTATAATTACAAATAATCTTCTTGCAGAAGCAAAAAATTACAACCGTCAAACGCTACAAGCATCAACTAAATGTCAAAAAGGCATCATCTTTACACAAACAGGGAAAAAAAAAACACATAAAAGTTCCAAAAGGGCATCACTCCAAATCCAAAAAGACACAATCTTTAACTTAACACAATCCTAAAACCAAGAATGTAGGCCTCAATCAAGAAATCCCAAAATGGTAAATCTTTTCAATAGAGAAAAGAAAAGGTGGAAAGCACACCATAAATGCAGTGGTTGACATTCGAAGAAGACATGGGGTTTCCTGAAAACGGTGAAAGGGACTAACACAGAGGGTGAGGAGGATGGAATAGTAGAGAGAAAGGAATTGGGGGAGAATGGCATCATTGATAAAGGTAAGTTTTTTTTGCAAGAGAGAGAGAAAGGGGGGAATATCTGTGGGAGGAGAGATTCTTGGCTTGTGGGAAAGAAAATCAAGAAAGGGTGTGGGGAGAGAGAATCTGATGAGAGAGATGGTGATGGAGGAAAGGGGAAAGGGGAAAGTGGGGTGCTGGGATTGGACGGCTGAGGTTTTTGGAGTGATCAACACTGTTTTTTGGAGAAGAGAAGGAAAGGAAATGGAGAGTTCAAATTCCATCTCTTTGGGGGGAAGTGGAGTGTGTCGATGTCAAGAAACATGATCATGTAAAAGGAATCTAAATATTGCTAAAATTTAGTGTTTTTTTCATCGGCTAATCACAAGAGAGATGGTGGATAATGTTCTTATGTCAATGAATAGGAATTTTCTTCTGGTTCTATGTCATGAATTTAACATGTCATATTGTCATTACAATGAAGCCATGTTCATTATACTTTTCGGTATTGGACTACACGAGTTTTAATATATATTGAGACCTATAAATCATATCGAGATAGATATATGCATAACTTAACAATTTTAGTCTCCATTCCACATGAACTGCACTTCAATAATTTATTTTGTTGGAATTTTTTAAGTAATAAATAATTTTGTTCATATTTTAAATCCTTCATTAAGTTATCATGGAATTATTAATGTGTTTCCAGTGCTTATATATTGCAAATTGCAATTTACCATTCAATTGATATATTTGGATAATTTTGTGTACGTCAAATAGTAAGTATTTGTGATAAACGATAATTATTGTAGCACTAATATGATTAAAAAATGAAGGTTGTTTATCTCTAGGAAATAAGTGCTAATGCTTAAAGTCTATAATTACCACTTCAAACAGAAAAATGAAAAATTGAAATTCACATATGGAATTAATGCAAACAGAAGGTATTTTTTTAGTTGAATTTTATAAAGATCGAAAAATGATAAAGAAATGGTCTGATTGATCAAAGCGGGCGATATATTTGGTGTGTATGTTTCTTAATATTTTCTATTTTATTGATACTAAACTTCGTATATATGCTAACAATTACTAGTGTTGAGAATGTTTCAAATGCAATTTAAGGTTGAGACAGCGTCGAGTTATAACATATTCTACTAAAAAATTGTTTCGCATAAAATAGATAATTATATACATATAATGATTTTGTATAAGTACTCTAAATTATTGCTAGATTAATTATTTCATGTTTCCTCGTTGCATGGATTGTCCTGATCGCTCTCTCTCACATACACACACACACACAAACACACAGAGATTAAAATTAATTGAGAATTGAGAGAAGAGAACCAACGGTTAAAAAAATACTAATCCAAAAGGGTAGGAATAAATAGCTAGATTTGACACTTGAAAGAAGTGCCCATTTTTGATATTTTAGTCAAGCTAAACCAAAAGATTGTCAAATTGTGTAATACCCTTTTCCTACTTTACGGTTGTCAGCATAAAAATTATTCCATCGTTACGAATAGTAAAAAGGGGAAAATAAATAAAATTAGAGGAATATTGTGCTTTTTATTTAATTTAAAACACCTATTTGTTGATCCAACATCAAAAGAAGGGAAAAAGCCGAGGCATTAGATCGAACACAGCATATTCTTCTCCCTTTTCTGGATTTTTCTTTAATTATTTATTTCATAGTTTTGTTTTCGTCATATTTAATTGTTTTTATTTTATAATTTATAATTTATAATTTTATAATCATTGCTAATTTAATAAATATATGTATTGTACTCATTTATAATTAAACTTTATGTGATTTGTAAATTGTACTTAGTTATTTTACTATATAGTAGTTTTTAAAAATATAAGTATGTAACTTTTTGGTTTTGAACAATATTTTTTTTAATAATTTGTTTTAACTTTAATAATTTGTTTTAATTTTTACAAAAATAAAATTAAAATTAACTTAATAATAAAAAAATCAAACTCCATTTTTGGATTACTGTTTGAGAAGACGCCATAGTGAGAAAGTAATGTGAAGGAAAGTTAATTAGAATAACAATCAAGGAAAATATCCCACAAAATATAGTAACAAATCAAAGACAACATATATCAATGCTTAAAACGTGAATTACATTATTCAATCAACCATATCTCATGCATATATGTCATAGGCAGATACAAAATTTCAATTGTTTCCAATCAAAATGAAGAATAATTTTCACACACTTAGAAATAGCATTAGTCAAGTAGATCGCAGCTGGTTTAGATGTTGTGCTATTTTTATTTTATTGGGAATTTCATTGAGTTTGCATTATCTCTTCTTATTCAGTAAATAACCGATCTCACACCCTACTAAGTAATTAAGGTGAAAACAATTATAATATATGTGTGTATATATTAATGTATGTAACAAAATTGTTTGTCTCTGCAGTTGGAAATGATTTCATCAAAATGAAGTTATACACCGATGTGGGGATAAACATGCTTTTGGTTGATGAGACCACCGGAGGAGAGACCATTGGTACATTTAATTATATATACTACTATATGTTTAGGTTTAGTTTATAATATTTAGGTTAATCATAGTTTGTGACAAGGTTTTCTTCAAAAATTTCAACATTTTCACTTCGAAAACCAATTATAAAAAAGATTAATTTATATATATCCCGTCTTACCGGATTCTTAGGTGGATTGTTTGGGTTTGGAGTATAGGGGTTTTGGGTTTTTCTACAATCTTATACTCCCTTATCCACTATAAATGTCATAGTTTGTGAAAACAATATCGATCTTAAATGTCCCATTTCATTTTTTACTATTTTTATTAATGTGTTGCATCATCCCTTAACTTATTAATTAATATTTTATTATAAGATTAATTTATAAAAGTTGGACTCACATTCTACTACTTTCCATTTCATATTCCTTAAAACTCATGTCGGAATCAAATATAGCATTTATTTGGACGGATGGAATATCACCGAATAATGTTAATCCTGGTAAACTCAAAAGCCAGATACATTAGTCGTAAAACAAACATTTTCCGGACTGTTACATGTTCCCAACATTGACGATTTTCGAGATGAAAACATAAGCTAAAAACATATTTTTGAAAAGTAAAAAAAGTTAGAACGACATGGAACACGACCAGGATCTTCCTTTATTCAAAGGTATTCATACGAGGTTCCTCTTTAAGAAAGTCATCAGAGCGACTTAGTTGATCAAGAATTTTTGTTTCATCTTTCGTTCGATCTATTTCGATTCTCTCAATTCTTTCCGATCGAGTTGTACAAACACATAACCCTAAAATTTGTTGATTTATTTATTTATATATTTGAAATCCCTTCATTTAATTTGCAGATAAATTAAGCATGACACCACCAATGATCATCAAAAACCTCACCAATTCAAGATCACAAGTCTACGACCTAACCGGCGACATAAGAATCCTATGCAAATCCTCCACCATTTTCCTAAACCCCCAAACCCTAAAACCACAAAACATGACCATCAACACCACCATCAAACCCTACGCCAGACTCATCGATAGAACCATAATGAACAACATCACAACCCTCACAATCACCACCCAATTAAACCCTCCCCCTTGTACCCGCTCCTTCGACATCCCGGCCATCCTCTTCTCCACCGGCGGCCCAACGTCTTCCACCACTTCTCCGACGTCCTCATCCCCCTCTTCCTCACCTCCCGCGAATTCCGCCCCAATTCCGTTGCCTTCCTCGTCGTCGACACCTCCCCGGACTTCATTTCCAAATACAAACTCATCCTCAACGCCCTCTCCCATCATGAAATCATCAAGACCAACAACAACAACAACGAAAACGAGGTGCTATGCTTCCAAAGAGTCATAGCCGGCCTCCGGTCCCACAATGACCTCGCCCTACCGCCTAAAAATCCGATCACAGACTTCACCGCCTTCCTCCGGGAAACATACTCTCTGGAGAAAGACCTAATCGACACGTGCGAGAAAAAAGGGAGGCGGCCGCGCCTCCTCCTGGTCTCCAGGGAGGAGACGCGACGCCTGAGGAACGAGAGGGAGGTGGCGAAGCTGGCGCGGGAAATAGGGTTTGAGGCGAGCGTGCGGGGGATTGGGCTGGAGGACGCGCTCGTGGCGAGGATGGTGAACGCATTCGACGTGATGGTGGCGGTGCACGGGGCCGGGATCACGAACATGGTGTACCTGCCGGAGAGGGCGGTGTTGGTGCAAATCGTGCCGATCGGGTTGGTGGGTTTGGGTAGGGTTTTCTATGAGGAGCCGAGTAAAGGGATGAATTTGAGGTATTTGGAGTATAGGGTTAGTGTGGAGGAGAGCTCTTTGAGTGAGAGATATGGTGTTGGAGATGAGGTGTTTAGGAACACTAGTAGCTTTAAGGAGAAAGGGTGGGGTGTGTTTAAATCAATTTATATGGAGAATCAAGATGTGAGTGTTGATTTGGTTAAGTTTAGGAGGGTTTTAGTGGAAGCTATGGAGCTTGTTTGTGGCTAGCTAGCTAGGGTTTTCATGTATAGCTAAGACGTTTTTGGCCGATTATCGGAAAAATCATGAAGTTAGGACAAATACGAGTTCGCCATGCAACTTTGAAAATCAGGTAGAAAAACCGTGAAGTTTGGATTTATTATCGATTATCCCATGATATTTTTTTGGTGAAATTGTATCTGAGTCAAACAATCATGTGTGGACATGAACTCCGATGGGTTAGACAATATTGTATATTCATAAAACAACTCGACATCGCTTGGTTAAACACTATAAAAAAATATATTGAACCTAGGCGACAAAAAAATTTCACTATAGAATAATTGAGAGTAAATCCAAGTTATAGTGGTTTTTTTTAACTGATTTTTCAAATTGTTGAACATGTCAATTTATTTTTTTTATTTTTTATTTTTATATGTGAAATTATAGGCAACTAAGTGTTTTGTAGTTGTGAAAGGCAAAATAGGGTTATAAGGTGAAAGTGTACAAGTGACAAAATTATCTGGACTGCTATTTATAATGGCAACTAATGAATGTTTTATTTATTCACGCTTGATTTCAAATTTATAATTAATGTGATCTATAAACATTTAAACAGAATAAATTATAAATGCTTGTAGTTATTTTTTTTTAAAAATCAAAATTACAATCAGGACTGGATACCCAATTTTTAGTGACTAGATACCCGAGTCGGGATTGAAATTTCTCTTTTTAGTTAAATTTAATTTTGTTGGTAAAATTGAATATTTCTAAAAAAGAGAAATTTTCATAATATAGGTTTCAATTCGCGGACCAACCTTTCAAAATATGAGATTAGGGCATGCGAATTTTTTAGAATAAAAATTTTTAGTTTTTTTTCCTCTTTTTCTCGTCTTTTTCTTATTATTTCCTTCTCAAAAATATCGGAATGACCAAATTACCCCATATTTAAAATTATTAGGCATTCTGCCAATTCAACGTATCATCACAAAGCTTCTCAACCTTCTCTCTACAAATTTTAATTCACAGCTGCAACACTTAAATTTTTTTTGGCAATTCGAAAGTATCTATTCGGATTGCTGCTCGTTTCACACTAAACAAAAGCGCCTGTCCGCTAGCAAAACTTACTTTTGCGAGTACTTTAATACAATTTTGCTAGAACTATTGTGCTCATAAATGGGCGCTTTTTTTGTAGTGTCGGTTGTTGCTTATATTTGATGCAGCTGGATATCTATGTTCTATTTTGAAGGATGAAGAAAATATAAATGGGCTATCACTTCCAACTTTACAATATTTTACACTCCCTAAAAATCTTTGGATCCACATCCCTTCCTATGTATAATTATATATACGGACACAATCTTGACTAAATAAAGATTTCGTCAGTGAAATATATGAGTATCAATTAATCATATTTTAAGTAGGAATCTTGCAACTTTACAATATTTTACACTCCCTAAAAATATACTAACCAATTTTTATAATATCATAGACCCTATCAATAATTGGAAAGAGCGGTCGAAATATGGAAAGAATAGACTCTCAATAATCGGAGTGGATCTCCTAATCCATTTTTCCTACTCCATTCCTAATCCACACTCACAACTTAATAAAATAATCTCACTATCACTTAACCATCACTTACATGTATAAGATTATTTTTTAAGTTGTGAGAGGTGTATTAGAAATGGTGTAGGAAAAATGGATTAGGAGATCCGCTCCGATCAATAATTGATTGCATATATAGAGAAAAAAGTATATGGAAATCAATATTAGAGATAAAAAAATAAAAATTAAAAAAATTAAAAAAAATCGAAATATGAAAAGAGCAATAACCCTAACCCTAATCACCGCCGTTAATAGATATATAATTCTAATATATATACATTGCATAATTCCAACAATTTCATAGAAACACACAGCTATGAATATCGATGTGTTGTTTGAGATACTCTTGCGTCTTCCTGTTCGATCCCTCTTGAGATTCATAGGTGTCCACAAATCGTGGTATTACATCATTAATTCTCCAGGCTTTAGAAAATTGTACAACTTGCGCCGTAACAACAACAAAGATGAGGAGGTATATCTATGCTTTTTCAATTATGGTCGTACACTACTATCAATAGATCTCCTAGACAACGGGAAGTCATTGATGTGGTATAACTTTCAGCATAATGACCAAATGAAGTTTAAATATGCATCTGTATCTGTATCCGGGGAGGTTAAGGGTCTAGTTTGCATAAGTTCTCCTTGTGTGTTAGGCCTTGCAATATGCAATCCTTTTCTTGGTCAACTGAAGAATCTACCACTTCCTCTTTACGCTTCTACTCATAGACAAGATTTGTATGCTCATCATGTGGGACTGGGTTTTGACGAAGATTATAAAGTGGTGCAGTTGTTGTTGTGCTCCGTGCACGACTGTTTACATGCAAATCTGTATTCAGCAAGGACGAATTCTTGGACGGAATTGGATAGGCATCAAGATTTGATCATCCAGAAACCCATAAAGTCGGTGTGCAAGAATGGATCCTTTGCTCACTGGGAAGGGATAACAAGGAAAGGGAGTAAGAAGATTATACTAAGCTTTGATATGAAGAATGAAGTGTTTCGAACAATTAAAATATCAGGAACGGGTGACCAAGAACTTGATAATTACGTTCGGCCATTTAAGGATTTTATGATTTTTGCAAAGGATGAGTGCTCTTTTGTTATCCTTGTTATGGACGAATATAAGTTGAAGGTTTATGAGTCCAATGGTGAAGGAAGTGAGGTTATTTGGAATAATATGAATAATGTGGACCTATATTATTTTTGGAAGGACAATTTTGGGTGGAGTACTTATGATATTCCTTTTTGGAGAAATGGTAATTGTGTGGTTCTCCAAGTTCGTAGTTCTATGGTTCTCAAAGATCGTAGTTCAAGAGAACTGCTTTTGTATGATTACCATGCTCGGAAATTCATCAAACATTTCGAGATGTCTGGGATCTCGTCCTCGGAATATGATATCATTGAGTATGAAGGAAGCTTGATTTCACCTTAGAAGAAGTAGTATTAGTGATTTCTCCTTATACATTTTGTAATAGTATTTGGAGTTTCAGTTATTTTTTTAAAACACTAATCCTATTCTTTTCTTTCTGATATGAGAATTTTTGTTTTCATCTACCAAAGAGTGATCCAGTTAATATTTATAAAGATTAACTTGTGCTTAACGAAATAGAAGTGCAAACCTGTTGAATAGGTTGATCATGGTTTTTTGGGTTTTGATAATCTTACTCCAAAAGCCATAGTTGTTTGACCAACAAAACAAAGTTGCAATTCTATATAGCTAATTGACAATGAAAATTCTTAATATCACTAGTGTCCTTGTTTGATTCCTCTCTTTCTGGTATTAGCATAATCGCATAGTACTTGATTATTCATGTGAACACGTTAAGTGTTGCAGCTGCGAACTGAGATTTGTAGAGAGAAGGTTGTGAAGCTTTGTGATGATCCATTGAATTGGAAAAATGCCTAATTTTAAATCGCATACGAGGTAGTTTGGTCATTTACATATTTTATGAGAGGGAAATATAAGAAAAGCTAAAAACTCATATTCACTCTGTCCCATAGTATGAGAAAAAATTTGATAGACTAGTATACCGAGTGTCAATCTTACTTGGTATGTCCTATCATTCATTTTCTGACGTGTGGAATTTTATAAAAAATCCCTTCCAGCTAGATGGACACACACACAATGTGATATTTATGGAAATTTTCTTGTATCCTAGAGGATAATAATTTTCGACTATATATCCACGCACAATACATGTATAAATTTGCAATGAGAAGCTCCATCTTTTATCTAAAATTTACTGAGTACTTTTTTTTTAGGATTAAACTTTTTGATTGGAGATCTTTTTATTATAGGAGTAGTAGTTTTATGTTTTTTTAATTTAATTGTCATTTTCTAATTTTATCAACCGTATTTTGTTTCAAGAGAATTTCAGTACTTAAGGAGTAGTTTTTATGTTTTTTTTTTTTTTTTCATTTACTGTATTTTGTTTTCTAATAATTTCCACATTTTTAGTAGTTTTATTTTTTTATTAAATTTAATTGTCTTTTTAATTTTCAAATCATCTTGTTGGTATTAACTAGTACCTTTGTATTTTAACATAATTAATAATTATTTATAATTAATGTGTATAGTAAAATAAAACAAGATTATATTTTATACTGTAGTAATTATTAATTTAAGTGCAATATAGCTATCAATACAAAGGGAAAGCATTCTCATCGTATAAATTGAAATCTAATATGATGGAGTAGTATTTTTTTTAGTATCAACGTCAAAATCTCATATTTTTAGGTAAAATATGTACTAGTTACCTAAAATATGAGATTCTTTCCAAATAACTCATGATATTTATTGCATTTACCAAACTTTGCGTGGCCATCTAGTTGGAAGGTGATTTTTATACAATTCGACATGTCAAAAATTAATTGACGGGACATGCCAAGTAAGATTGCCACTTTGGTATACCTAGTCAATGGAATTTTTTCTCCCCATAATAGATGTCACACTTTCCTTTTAGTTTGTCCCACAAAACATGTCACATTTCCTTTTATTAAAAAAATTCTCTCTCACACATTAATATAAATATACTATTTTCTCTTTCCATTTAACACACAAAACAACACATCCTAATATCCCGTGTCAATTTCTAAGTGTGACATCTACTATGGTACGGAGGGAGTACTATTTTGAAATATTCGCACGCCTCGATTTCATATTAACGAATTTAATCTTAAATATCGAAAGACCAGCAAATTGAGACCCATATTCTCAAATTTCTCTTCTAAAAATTAAGTATTGTCTATTATTTTAAAATTCCAAGGTAATTAGATAATCCTAATTTCTTATTACGAATGGATGAAAGATGTTAATTTGTTATAACTTGTAATTTTGTAATCCTCAAAGTTTTTATTTATTTTCTCTTAAATTTGATCTACTTAGGGGCGGCGAACGGGTTATCCGTGGGTATCCGTACCCGTACCCGAGTTTAGCCAAATTTGTTGTCCAAATACCCGCCCCGCGACAAACCGGGATTATCCGATACCCGTGTCGGGTATTCCGTACCCGACATTGCGGGTACCCGTACCCGACCTGAAATCCTAGTGAAAAAATTGAAAACCATAATAACTGTCAATGTTCCCTAATTTACTTTATTAATATCGATGTTAAACGTTAAATAGATTGAGAATAAAAGTGAAGGGACACTCTATAGCTAGTTCCGGTGAGTTTTCAATTGTATGCTCGTTGGAATATAAAAATATTATAAAAGAACTCTTTGATTATATAAAGTACTCTTATCGTTACACCTTAATAGAGGCATTTCATTTTCTTCACTCATTTTGGAAAAATAATAATATAAATACTCTTTTCTACATTATTATCTCTCTTACTTTTTTTTTTCTCTGTTCTAACTATTTATTTTTTATTTTTCAAAATGAGTGCATTTATGGCTATTATAATTTAACTATTTATCTTTTTTTTCTCCACTTTAATTATTTGAAACCTTTTATTAATATGGAACGGAGGAAGTATTAAAAGATGAAATATGGCTAATACTAATACTAACGGGTATTATCGGGACTAACGGGTATATCCGTGCGGGTAGTGGGTATACCCGCTACCCGCAAAACTCTAAACACTCTACCCGATCCCGCCTCGTTTCCCGATATCGTCGGTAATGGGTACCCAATACCCGGCGGGTAGCGGGGCGAGATGGGAATTACCCATTACCCGCTACCCATTTTGCCACCCCTAGATCTACTACAAGAACTATGTGTTTCTAAAAGATTGTACTACAAAATTTGAACTACTACAAAAATTTTGTATTTCTATAAGTTTGTACTTCTCTTGAATACTACTTCAACTTTATATTAAATTCAAACCTAATAATATTAAATAAATTCTAAATGTGTGTAGTTAATTTTTTTAAAAATCAAAATCACAATCGGGACAGGATACCCAATTTTTCGGGACTGGATACCCGAGTCGGGACTGGAATTTCTCTTTTTAGTTAAATTTGAATTCGTTGGTAAAATTGAAGATTTCTAAAAAGAGAAATTTCTTAATATAGGTCTCAATTCGACGACCTTTCAAAATATGAGATTAAGGCACACGAATTTTTCAGAATAAAAGTTGATAGATTTAAAATTATTAGGCATTCTGCCAATTTAACGTATCATTACAAAGCTTCCCTACCTTCTCTCTACAAATCTCAATTCACAGCTGCAACACTTAAATTTATTTTGGCCATTCGAATGTAGCGAGGAATTAATGCTATTCGGATTGCTGCTCGTTTCAGCTTTTGCTTATATTTGATGCATCTTGATATCTATGTTCTATTTTGAAGGATATGCATGTTGAAGAAAATGTAAACGTGCAATCACTTCCAACTTTACAATATTTTACACCCCCTAAAAATCTTTGGATTTCGGCCTCAAAATAGTATTTTACTCTACTATTTAACTACAACATGTATACACACCACATCCCTTCCTATATAGTATATATTAAATATACGGACAACGGTGTCATATTCTAATACTTATAGCACCCTAATCCAAAATCAAGACCAAATCTCCACCCTTAGATTTTAAAATGAGTGGATGAGATTAAATCATACGAATCTCAATAAATAGTATACAAAATATCAACAAAAGGGTAATATCGTCATTATGTTATCATATGATAATTTTCGTGAATGTTTTTTTATATCAACATAGTGTATTACAAATATCAACAATATGGCATAAGAATATCAACACTAGTATAAGAAAATATCAACACATATTTATTAAGATTTTTACATGGTTTTATTGAGATTTTTTAAATGGTTTTATTGAGTTTTTTGATGTATTTTGTTGATAAAAATCTGGTTATCAACGTTTACGAAAACTAAAATAAAAAATATCAAATTTCATCATCCGAACGTCGTTGGAACATATGCAATTGAGAGCTCGTTGGAATCCTTATAAAATTATCTTTAATTTGATATATTTTTTGCGGAAAAATAATTTAAATCGAGATAGTTACGTAAATTTAAAGTTTTAAGATGATTTTAATGAGAGAGAATTGACATTAATACATTCTAATTTGATTTATTAATTTTCTTGATTAAAAATATAATACATGTGACATTATTTCAACTACCAGATCTTCTAATATAATGGCTAAGATTTAGTCTTAGTTGGGATTGCTTAGCAATTGATCACTCCCTATTGTCACAATCTTGACTAAATAAAGATTTCGTCATTGAAATATATGAGTTTCAATTAATCATATTTTAAGTAGGAATCTTGCAACTTTTCAATATTTTACACTCCCTTAAAAATTAAAAAAGTATTCAATTTTTACAATATCACAGACCCTCGACAATTAAATGCGCCTATCAATAATTGCATTGAGAAAACTCGAAAATCCCAGAAGTATGGAAAGATAGGTCGAAATATGGAAAGAATAGACTATCAATAATTGATTGCATATATAGAGAAAAAAGTATATGGAAATCAAGATTATATGGAAAGAGCAATAACCCTAACCCTAATCACCGCCGTTAATAAAAATATAATTCTAATATATATACATACATTGCATAATTCCAACAATTTCATAGAAACACATAGCTATGAATATCGATGTGGTGTTTGAGATACTCTTGCATCTTCCTGTTCGATCCCTCTTGAGATTCATAGCTGTCCACAAATCGTGGTATTACATCATCAATTCTCCAGACTTTAGAAAATTGTACAACTTGCGCCGTAAAAACAACAAAGATGAGGAGGTATATCTATGCTTTATTTCTGATTTCAGTCGTCCACAAGTATCACTAAATCTCCTAGATAACGGGAAGTCATTGATGTGGTATTACTTTCAGCATAATGACCAAAGGAAGTTTAAATATGCATCTGTATCTGTATCCGGGGCGGTTAAGGGTCTAGTTTGCATAAGTTCTCCTTATGTGTTAGGCCTTGCAATATCCAATCCTTTTCTTGGTCAATTGAAGAATCTACCACTTCCTCTTTGCGCTTCTACTCATAGACGACAAAATTTGTATGCTCATCATGTGGGACTAGGTTTTGACGAAGATTATAAAGTGGTGCAGTTGTTGTTGTGCACCGTGCACAGCTGTTTACATGCAAATCTGTATTCAGCACGGACGAATTCTTGGAGGGAATTGGATAGGCATCAAGATTTGATCATCCAGAAACCCATAAAGTCGGTGTGCAAGAATGGATCCTTTGCTCACTGGGAAGGGTTAACAAGGACAGAGTGTAAGAAGATTATACTAAGCTTTGATATGAAGAATGAAGTGTTTCGAACAATTAAAATATCAGGAACGGGTGACCAAGTACTTGATAATTACTTTCGGTCATTTAAGGATTTTACGATTTTTGCCAAGGGTGAGTGCTCTTTTGTTATCCTTGTTATGGACAAATATAAGTTGAAGGTCTATGAGTCGAGCGGTGAAGGAAGTGAGGTTATTTGGAATAATGTGAATAATGTGAGCCTATATTATTTTTGGAAGTGCAATTTTGGGTGGACTTATGATATTCCTTTTTGGAGGAACAATAGTTGTGTGGTTCTCAAAGGTCGTACATCAAGAGAAGTGATTTTGTATGATTACCGTGTTCGGAATATCATCAAATGTTTCAAGATGTGTGGGAGATGGGCTACGGGTGATGAAATCATGGAGTATAAAATCATTGAGTACGAAGGAAGCTTGATTTCACCTTAAAACTAGGATTAGTGATTTCTCCTTACATATTTTGTAATAATTTTTGGAATTTCAGATATTTTTTAGAACACTAAATCCTATTTTATTTTTTCTTGCTAATATGAATATTTGTTTTCATCTACCACAAAAAGTGATCCAGTTAGCATGAGGATCTTTCCACATAACATGACATATAATGAAATAGAAGTGCAAACCTGTTGAATAGGTTGATCATGGTTTTTTGGGTTTTGATAATCTTACTCGATCCAAAAGACGTAGTTGTTTGATCAACAAAACAAAATTGCAATTCTATCTAGCTAATTGAAAATGAAATTTCTTAATATTAGTAGTGTCCTTGTTTGATTCCTCTCTTTCTGGTACTAGCATAATCACATACTTGATTATTCATGTGCACACGTTAAGTGTTACAGCTGCGAACTAAGATTTGTAGAGAGTGATCCATTGAATTGGCAGAATGCCTAATTTTAAATCTGATACAAGGTAGTTTGGCCATTTACATATTTTATGAGAGGGAAATATAAGAAAAGAGAGAAAAAACTAAAAACTCATACTACTATTTTGAGATATTCGCACGTCTCGATTCTATATTCTGTAAGGTTAACGAATTTAATCTTAAATATAAAAAAACCAGCAAATTGACGAGTAAAAATTCCATGGTCCATTTATACCAAGTTGGCAGTGAGTTGGTGTACCTCACCAATAACTCAATGACAAATGAATGGGCCACATGCCAAATCAAATAAATATCAATTCAATAAATCTAATTGCACAAAATAGACATGTATTATTAAACGAAAGTGGCATTATATTACTACTATTAAATTAGAAAATATCATCAAAAAATAGGCGTGCAATATAATTACAACATATATGTATATTGACCTATTAATGTAAGTACTTAATATGTTAAACATAAAAAGTAATCATATTACATTATTTTTCATGCCGAGAAAAAAAATCATACAATTACAACTTTTTGATAGTAGTACGATTTTGATGTAACTAAACTTTTCGATAATCATCAAGCTGTTCTATTTAATATTTTTCAGTTTAATATTTTATTTTCTTATTTTAAAAATTTCATGAATTTTTTTAATAAGAAAATATTGAAAATTATAATTGATTTCTTAATACAGCATATTCTTCTCCCTTTTCTGGATTTTTCTTTGATTATTTATTTCATAATTTTGTTTTCGTCATTTTAACTTTTTTTTTTATTTTATATTTTTAAAATTTTTAATCATTGCTAATTTAATAAATATATGTATTGTACTCATTTATAATTAAAATTTATTTGATTTGTAAATTGTACTTAGTTATTTTTACTATATGGAGTAGTTTTTAAAAATATAAGGTATGTAACTTTTTGGTTTTCATCAATATTTTTTTTAATAATAATATTTTATTAAATTTTATAAATATAGCAATTTGTTTTAATTATGATTACACATGACATGACACATGAATATATATTGTTTCATTTGCGTTGCAAGTAATGCACTTAATCAATTCTAACAATTTAGAGGGTTGTTCCTTGTTATATATCCTATTTCTTTACAAAAATAAAATTTAAATTAACTTAATAATAAAAAACCAAACTCCATTTTTAGGGTTACTGTTTGAGAAGACGCCCAAGTGGAGAAAGTAATGTGAAGGAAAGTTAATTAGAATAACAATAAGGAAAATATCCCACAAAATATAGTAACAAATCAAGGAAAGTTAATTTCAATATAGTAATGTAAAGTAGTTATAATATAATTTTTTTCGTGAAAAGTAATGCAATATGATTTTTTTTTTTTTGTATAATATCATTATATTATTATTTCAGTATCATATATAAATATATACTGTAGTATATATCACGCCAAATTCTATATGGTAATTTGCATAATTAATAATATAATAATTTCCATAAAATCATTAAATGGATGTTTCCATTTTGTGTTGTTAATTTGTTAAGTTTGTGTTTAATTGATGTGCTATAATAGTTAACCCTAATCTCCGCTCGGACTTGGAAATACTATAAATCATTTTTAAAAGGAAATCAAATCGACTCTCAATCTCTAACATAAATATATATGTACACTATATATACATGTAGCCTATCTTCCTAAACGCATAATAACAATTTCACAGAATTAGTAGTACAATATTGAGACACATATATAGCTATGAACAACGATGTGGTGTTTGAGATACTATTGTATCTTCATGTTCGATCCCTCTTGAAATTCATAGGTGTCCACAAATCGTGGTATTACATCATTAATTCTCCACACTTTAGAAAATTGCACACCCTGCGCCGTAACAACAACAAAGATGAGGAGGTATATCTATGCTCTACTCCTTATTTCATTACTGGTCGTACACAAGTATCACTAAATCTCCTAGATAATGGGAAGTTATTGATGTGGTATTACTTTCAGCATAATGACCAAGGGTCAAAAGATGTATCTGTATCTAGGGCGGTTAAGGGTCTAGTCTGCATAAGTTCTCTTTATGCGTTAGACATTACAATATGCAATCCTTTTCTTGGTCAATTAAGGATTCTACCACTTTCTTCTTATGCTACTACTCACTCCCCGACTGATTTTTATGATCATCATGTGGGACTGGGTTTCCACGAAGATTATAAAGTGGTATGGTTGTTGTCGTGCTGGGAGCACAGATGTTTACACGCCAGTCTATATTCGGCAAGGACGAATTCTTGGAGTGAATTGGATATTGATCAAGATTTGTCCATCTATAAACCTATAAAGTCGGTGTGCAAAAATGGATCCTTTGCACACTGGGAAGGCGAAACAGAAGCGGTGAGAAGATTATATTAAGCTTTGATATGAAGAATGAAGTGTTTCGAACAATTACAATATCACGACTGGGTGACCATATGCTTGATAATTACTTTTGGTCACATAAGGTTTTAGCTATTCTTGCAAAGGATGAGTGCTCTTTTGTTATCCTTGTTGTGGACAAATATAAGTTGAATGTTTATGAGTCGAGCGGTGAAGGAAGTGAGCTTATTTGGAATAATGTGAATAATGTGGACCTATGTTCTTTTTGGAAGTGCGATTTTCGGGGGAGTGATGAGATTCCTTTTTGGAGGAACGATAATTGTGTGGTCCTCAGAGGTCGTAGATCAAGAGAAGTGCTTTTGTATGATTACCGTGCTCGGAAATTCATCAGACAGTTCATGATGCTTGGGAGCTTGGCCTCTGGTGATGAAATCATTGAGTATGAAGGAAGCTTGATTTCTCCTTAAAAGTAGTATTAGTGATTTCTCCTTATATATTTTGTAATAGTATTTGGAATTTCAGGTATTTTTTAGAACACTAATCCTATATTTTTCTTTCTAATATGAGAATTTTTGTTTCCATCAACAAAACAAAATTGCAATTCTATCTAGCTAATTGACAATGAAAATTCTTAATATCAGTGTCCTTGTTTGATTCCTCTCTTTAGCATAATCGCATGCATGATTATTCATGTGCACACATTAAGTAGCCAACATTATTCTCGATAAAACGAAAAACAAAAGATTAAAAAGAGAGAAAATCTTCAGACATTCTTCTTGTTAAAGTGTCGTTTAATTTGCGGAAAAAATATATGTCAATTACTGTCATGTTTAGCTTCATCGAATCAAAATAAGCTGTAACACATCATCTATAAAAACAATGGGAAATGAATCGCAAAATGGGGAAAATAAAAATAAAGGAAATATTTTACCACAATATTAGAAGAATACATTTTTCTTTTCTTTATATATAGGGTTAATTAATTAATTTAATTATATTTGGTGGTTTAATCGTTACATCATGTTATTATTACAGAATCATATAGAATAAGTTACTCCCTCCGTCCTGCTTAAGATGACATGTTTTCCTTTTTAGTTTGTCTTAATTAAGATGACACATTTCCTTTTTTGGTAATTTTCTCTCTCCAATTAATTCATTCAACCACTTTTTATCACTCCTATTAAAATATCCATCTTTCTTTATTTATCTACATTAATACTTACATCCACCTTCTCTCTCAAATAAAACACTTTAACCAATAACTCCTAAAATCTCGTGCCGACTAAGCAATGTGTCATCATAGCCGGGACGGATGGAGTATTATTTAAAAAATCTAATATTTAGAACATTTTGTAGAGATGAATTTTCATCATAATAAAAAGGTAAGTCATCTATAAACGCTAAATAATTTCTTGGGCTTACATGAAATTGAGACTCAGTTTTATAGTAGTACAAGCTTATCCATTGTCTCCACATAAATTGAAAACCAGCCCATTATAAATGTGGGCCTTTAATTTTGGTTCAAGCCCAAAGAAATAATTTTTTTATTATTTATTTATTTATTTATTTACTTTTTCTTAATTTCAATTATACGTGGAGTAATATTTTTAGGAATAAGTATTGCTAAAATCACATTTTTTTGACAAAAATTTGGTATATCAGTATAATTTTTGAATTAAAAATTATGAAATAAGGATTTTTATGAATTATCCAATAAAAGCAAAATCGAAATGTGCCAAAATCAAATTGATATGACAAAATAAAAAAGGACGAGACAAATAAAACGACATCATTTGAATTCGATCAATAAGGACTAATATTTAGCAAATCTTCGCGCTTATGGGGAGAATCATTCCTATTTTATAGCCATCGACTTAAAACAAATAAAATGAAAATTCGAAAGTTCGAAAGTTCTTCTAGCTATCATAAGAGAAATAAAATTGAATAGTTCTAAAACTTAAATATTGTCTATAGTTTTAAAATTTCAAGGCACTAGATATTCCTAATTTTTAAACAAGTGGTTTTACTCCTCAAAACGATAAAAAAAAAAAAGAAGTAATTTTATGTCTATACAATATATAAAAAGAGAATTTTAAAGGTAATTGGGGAAATAAATCACATTAAATCTATATATCTATTTATTTATACTACAATATATAAAAGGGGAGTTTTGGGGTAATTAGGAAGGTAAATCACATTAAATTTGGTGAGTAATCTAGACTGGGGAAAAAATACCGAAATATCGAAATATCAGCCTTATCGTACCGAAAAAAATACCGAAAATATCGAATTTTCGGTTTACGATGACTTTCGGTATGGCATGATGATACCTTACCGAAAGATTCCGATAAGGTAACGGTATGAATTTTCTAATACCGCGGTATACCGTTGTATACCGAAATTCGGTATATACCGTAAATTTAGGTATATACTGTAAGCTAAGGTATATGCCGCAAAAATATAAACACAATTATATATAAATATATTTTTAAATTATAAAATCTGTTCTGAAATATAAATATAATTATGAATAAATTATATTTAATTTATTTGTAAAATTATAAATATAAATAATATTCTAAAAATTTTAATTTTCTATTTTAATTGATGTTGAAAGTAAGGTATACCGAACTTCGGTACGGTATACCGAACATGAGGTACGGTATCAGTATGGAAATTCGTCATACCGAAAATAAGGTATACCGAAGTTCGGTATACCGAAAACTTTGGTAAGGTAAAGGTATGACTTTTTCGCATACCGTATTTACGGTAAGGTATACGGTATGGTGGTTCCGGTAAGATATACCGTACCTACCCACCCCTAGAGTAATCGTGGATACGTTTGTAAGCAACCCACATTTAAAATATATTTTTATTATGCAATTATATTAAACGATATGTTTCTTTTAGAAAGGGTGTATTTACAAATAGACGATAATTAATTATTTATTTAAATAATAATATCTATTTTATATTATATTTTAAATAAATACCCAAATAATTAGCAGAATTCCAAATTTCAAATTTCTATCATTCATCATCACTCTCACAAAGAAACCATCTTTCATCTCCCAAAAATCCCCAAATTTTCCCCACACACTGTGTTATTCAATCATGAATTTGCCGGAATCGGCCAAATTGCTGCTGGCGGCCAGCGCCGGCGACACCGTCAAGCTCTTCGACATCTCGGTGGAGCCTCAAAACCCCTGTGTTCTCACCCACTTTCCATCGCCAGGCTCTCGCGTCAATTCCGTCAGATGGAACCACAACAGTTAGTGCATTAGCATTATCACTTCATCTTTTCGTAGATCCATTCCGTTTACCTAGTTTAGTTTATTGGATTTTCCCCTAATTATGTTTGCTTGTCGACTGGGAGCTAAGCTGCACTTTTTCGATTTGTCAGATTTGGTTTTGGCTAGCGCTGGAGAAGATGGTAGGGTTTCGTTATGGAGGAAGAACGGGCAAAGCTTGTGGATGGTGCCGGCAAAGAATGCCAGGGGCGAAACAGTCGAGGTACATTGCCTAAAATTAAGAAATTATTTGCTGTTTTTATTTCGTAGCTATGTTAATTTGAGTTCTAATTCTTTATAATTGGATTCTTCATAATGTTAAATGTGTGTTGAGGATGCTAACTAAGTTAGAGGAGAGTGAATAAAGTTGAGAGAATGATCAAATGCCAATATTATGGCCAAAATTAGAGTTTTTCAAGACTGATTAGAGCTGTAATTAGGGTTCTTGTACATAGCAAGTTTTTAGTCTTATAATTGTTTTTAAATGTATAAGCCTTCAGAGTCGATATCAACTATCAGCTTCAGCAATAAAGGATCTCGGTATCTTTGCTCCGGTGGAACTGGCCAAGTTGTGAGAATATGGGATCTTCAGAACAAACGATGTGTCAAATGGTTGAAAGGCCATACTGATACGATAACAGGGGCTATGTACAACTGCAAAGACGAGCATATAGCTTCTGCAAGTCGTAAAGGAGATATTATACTTCACAACCTTGCTTCTGGCGCAAAGGCTGCTGAACTCAGGGACCCTAATGGACAGGTTACATTTATTTTTCTAAGTACTGATTACTGTAAATCCTCTTAAATATTTTTTTTGGTTATGTTAACGACTATTTTCATTCGAAAACATTACAAGACCAGGTTTTGGGTGCACTTGATTATTCTCGGATGAGCAGGCACCTTTTGGTTACAGCTGGTGATGATGGGTCCATTCATATGTGGGATACAACTGGTCGCAGCCCAAAGGTTAGCTTTCTAAAAATAGGTCATGTAATTATGTGGATGTTTGAATTCATTTGAAGAAATTTCATCCTGTATGTATAGAGATTTTTTATTGTTTTGTAGATAGCACTTTTGATAGGAAGGTGTGATATTTTCCCTTTATATTTGGTTATGCACTCAGGACTGCTTCCTATACTCAATCAGTTGTCCTTACTTCATTCTAATATGGCTTAAAAGCTGTTACTTTTACCGTATTACAGAAATTTCTTTTGCAATTTTCAGGCTTCTTGGCTGAAGCAGCATTCAGCACCTACATCTGCTGTTAGTTTTTCACCATCCAATGACAAGGTCTCTTCCCTATCTGCTTTATATTCTTTCTTTAGGTAATTGACATTAGTGTTCCCTGTAAAGGAACTGTACTGTAACTCAAATTTCATGTAGTAATGTTTTTATTTTTTTTTGTGTATTCGACAGATTATTGCTAGTGTTGGTCTAGATATGAAGTTATACACATTTGACACAGGGTCAAAGAAACCATCTTCTTGTATTCCGTACGAAGCTCCATTTTCTTCACTCGCGTTTACTGATGATGGACTAACTTTGGCGGCTGGTACAAGCACTGGTCAGGTTGTATTCTATGATGTTCGTGGGAAACCACAACCAATCACAGTTCTCCGTGCGTATGGAAATTCTGAGGTGATTATCACATTTCAAGAATCATTTGAACTTCCTGTTTGGAGATTTGATTATGTTACTCTTACTCGTGGTTATTGTGCTAATTACTGCAAAAAGCACTTCTACTATAACTGCTGTCAGTGATCTATTGTTACTGTTTCAATGTTTCAACCTTTCTCAAGAAAACCCTAGATTTGAATCATTTTTCATGAAGTTAGTAGTTAGTAATAAAGCTTATCAGAGGATCACTTTCCAGTTTCCACTGTTAAGCAAAATATCAGGACGAGCTCGTGCAATGCTAAACACAAGAACAACATTTGCATTGTTTGAATCCATTATTTTCTGCATCTAAATATTGCTAGAAAACTTCATTGTAGTCATTAAAATTAATATCATCTTTATCAGGCTGTCACAAATCTCTGCTGGCAAAGGTCAAAACCAGTAATGGTTAATGAGAACAACTGCTCAGACGATACTGTTCTTTTGGCTGGTGATGTGGGGGATTCTGTTCTTATGCCTGATCCACTTCCTTCCCGAGCATCTTCTAGCCTATCAATGCCCTCAGTAGTGTCTGGAAGTAGGAATCCTCTCCGAACTGGGTCTGGAGATTTATTTTCTTTTCCTGCAGGATCTGCATCGAGTTCTCTTAACTTGTCTGCCTCTGAGGAAACACCTCTCCGAAGCAGCCTATTGACCGGTGGAGCTCTCACGAGATTGCACGCACCTCGAAGCTATAACTTCAAGGATGATATGGAGGTGTTCTCCCCTCTTATGGAAGTTCAATCAATTACACCCTCTGTTGACAAATTGTGGGAAGATCGTGATGTTTCAAAGAAAGATACAGAGAGAAAATCTTCTTTTTTGTTTCATTCTAGAAGATTTGGTCTTTCAGAGGAAGGCACTACTAATGAGCATCCAATAAATGACTGGAAATCTAACTCATCAGCTAAGCAGGTACCTTTTGGTTGTCTCAGTGATTTCTTTTCATATTTATCTTTCCTTTCTTTTCTTAGCGATATTGAAGTTAAACTGTGTGAATGTGTGATGTAGTCTGCTTGCTTTTATTTAGACCATTCCATTCCTTGGCATATTTATAGTACTATTTTAAACATACAACTAATGACTATTTGAAACTTGTCATCTTGCAATCTATATTTTGATGCTGTTGATATCCTTGCAGGATGATACCTCTTCCAATTACACACAGTTGTCACCCGCATCTACCCGTACAGATGATGCCTCCTCCATTACTCCACCTGAATCTTGGGGTGGCGAGAGATTAATAGACAAATTCAGTCAGCATCGCCAATCTCTCAACCTGCCTTCTCGTGTTTCAACGCTGGCATCAAGTAGTTTGTCGTCTGGCTTATTGCTGTCTGGTTTACAACTACAAGACGGTCTCCCCACGAATCAAAGTACAAGCAGTTTAACATCAAGCCTGAATCTGAACAGTTTACGAGCCCTCAATCATGAAGGATCTATAGAAGCTGTTTCCTCTCCTTTAGGTACAAAAGGCATTACAGGCCAAGCTAATCTTGAGAATCTTGGTCTAACTCCGTCGCATCCTAGAAAATTCTCCAGTTATGCAGAGAGAATAGGTGCCACGCCATCCTTAAATGATACTACTTCTTTTCCTGTGGGTTCCCCAAAATCTAAGAAAACAGGAGCAGAAACTAGGGAAGAGCTTCTCAATAGCTTGTTATCAAGGTCTGAAACTCCATCAGCCTCAGGAACCAGTGCCCGTGCAACTATAAATGTAAGGAACAATCAAATGTTGCAGTTTCTGTTTATGAATTTTGTGTGGTCATTACAAATGCCTGAGTCATATTTCCACGACATTGGTTAATCAAACTTGTGTAATTTCGTTGTAGGGTGGAATGACACATTTGCCAAAAGCTCCATTACAGTCGGACTCACAGCAGGGAAATTCTTTCACACTCCAGCTTTTTCAGCGCATGCTTGAAGAAACTCTTGCTTCGTTTCAGAAAACTATCCATGATGACATGCGTAATCTTCACCTGGAAATATTAAGGCAGTTCCATATGCAGGAGGTATAAATCCGATATCTTGCCTGTTTGGTCTCGTTACTCCTGTTCCCTAATACTGGCAAGTAATGTGCAGATGGAGACGTCTAATTCCATAAGAATGTTATTAGAGAACCAGGCTGAGATTGTGAAAGAACTTCAATCACTTCGAAAGGAAAATCAACAGCTCCGTCGGATGCTTTGAGTCCTCCTGTGAAGGTTCGTTCATTAGGCACTGTTCGATTACAGTCGTTCATCAAGTATCTGTAAAAAAGAAAATATTTCCATCGATGTTTCTAATTTTTTTTGGTGTGGCGTGGCGTGGCGAGAGTAATTTTTCCTGGGGAAGGGGGTAGCTTTGCTTCATACATCTACTTAGTTTGTTCTTTAACTGAAAAATCATTTGATATCAATTAGCTTATTGATTAAGTGGTGATTCTTTTAGCTTTTGTTTTCCTTGAACATCATCAATTCATCATCTCTCTGTATGATTATGGCTTTAGCTTTCGGCATTTTTAATCTTGGAAAAGGGTGATTATCTTCTTAATCTATGCTCAGTAGCTCTGATTTGATACTAAGATACAACAAGGCTTCTGATTTGAAATTTTATTGGTGTTTGTTTGGATCTGAATCTTGATGACATAATCACTAAATTAACTTTGTGTAGTCAATATATGGCAGTCATGAATAGGGAAAAGCATCACTAAAATATATTTATATGAATCAAAAAATGACCTTTGATTGAATTGTTTAACATCGAAAAGAAAAAAGTGAAAGACAGGGGAAATGTAACAAACGTCTTCTTTCTCTTTTTTTTTATACTGTATATAATCTTTAGAAATTGAAAACTAGTGTCAATTAGAGTCGATCAAACTGTGCAATGTAGAATTTGTTCAGCATTAACTAAGAAAAAAAAGATGATCTATATTATATATATTATCAAGGAATTTAATTTTAATAATATGCTATTTATTCTAAATAAAGCCTAGTATTTTATTCATTTATTCAAATTTTAAATTGTATTTTTTTGTATAATTTTCTGATTAAAGATGCTTAGTAAAATTAACGATAAATTTTTTAAAAAAATAATGATATTATTTGGTGTAATAATGTTTAGTCATGAATGAAGAATGTTACTATTAATTACAGTTTTAACGGTGACATTCTCACTTTACCGAGATGTTGCTTTTCGGGACGATAATTGTATATATAACTAGTTTCTTATCACTAATCCTCTAATCATTCTCTCTCGTAATTATTTCTATCTCTCGATACCCCTAAAACCATGCTGCAACTACCTACAACAATCCTGTTGTTATAACATGAAAATACTCCCTCCGTCCCAGATAATTTGACCTAGTATGATTATATATATTGATTGTAAATAATAATAATAATAATAATAATAATCATTATCATCATCATCATCATCTGTAATTTACTTCTAAATTTTATGTAAGTCTCATATTGCAAATTTGCAATGTCAAAAAAGTCTATTTTAATTTGAATTTATTATAGTGTAGGATGAAATTGAATGATTATGACTAAAATGCAAAAAAATATGATAAAAAATTTGACGTTTTCGGTTTTACAATCATGCAGAAATGCGTAGAATTGAGAATACACAAAATCAATTAACAAGTGAGAAAATTTCAGAATTTTATATATTATAGATTGAATCATTGAATTGAATGATTGATCATTGAAGGATGACCGTGAAATAGTTAATTCAACTTTCGGTGATAAACTAATAGTGTGATTAGGTGTAGGTTGGGTTATCTATCACAGCCTTAATCATGCAAAATAAACATTTGAATAAGTTAAATCAATTCGGTTAGTTCGGTTATAATCGAGAACCGACCGGTTCTAACCGAGTCGGTTAATCAAGTAACCGAACCGAAGATCGGGTCGGTTCCGGTTAGTTTTTTGAAGGCATTTTGGGGTCGGTTAACCGACAAATCGGTTCGGTTATTAACCGAACCGACCGAATAACCAGCCCTACAGTATTCCATTTCGGGCCATCCCACATAATTTGTCCCACTTCACTTAGTGGACCCCATATTCTACTAACTCATTCATACTCACATTTTATTATAAAACTAATATTTTAAAAGTAGGACCCACATCCCACCAACTTTTTCAACTCACTTTCCATTAGATTTCTTAAAACTCGTGCCGAATCAAAGTGTCCCGAATTATCTGAGACGGAGGAAGTATCTCATAATTATAAACAGTATTTTAGGTTCTCACGTAAAATTCCTGGCTCCGACCGTGCATGACACCGTTGTGGACGTTATTTACCTATCGATCATTGATGTAGTCCTTCAATAACACTGACGGACTAATGTCCATCCATCAATTGCTGTCTTTATCTCGCATTTGTTTGATTTTCTTGAGATAATCATTCTTAGCAGCCGAAATTTGAGATGACACATGTTTCTTAATTACATGGACGAGAAAAAAACCAATAGGATAAATAAATAAATAATTAATTAATAATGTAAAAAGTTTATTAAATGGTCAGTGTTTCATGCACGTCTCGTGGCGTCGCAATTCGCAAATCCATTCACATTTGCACACGTAAGTAATTCCGATAAAGCGGCTTTTGCTTTCCACATCTACTCTTTTGTCGCGCTTCGAAGCCGCACGCTTTTAATTACAGCCCTCTAAATATTACTTTTGCAAATCACATTACTCCACCTCTGTGATTGAGATAAGATTTTAAGTAAATTTGTGTTACACGAAATATTTCATTTTTATCGTGCAAAATTCTTGTGTAGAATTGTCAAAATATGGAAGGGGACGTGTATCAATTAAAGGTGACCAAGGGGATCATGTCTCTCACTAGATATCGAACGCGATCATGTTTGTCAGCAGATGCTTTACCGTGTGTTTGTGAGAGTTGGTTTTAGAATTTTTCATTATGCGTGGAGCTGATAGAAAATAACTGCTCTTTGATGGATGAGGTTAATAGATAACGTCTGTTCTTTGCTTTTGTAATTTTGGACAAAGTATTTAATTTTTTATTAATTTTGTTCAAGTTTATACTCTCTGTAGCGACTCAGTTGTGACCTTAATTCGATTCCACCCAATCTTTTCATGAGAAATATATTTTTGGTAAAATATTTATCGTACCAATAGAGGTAGGACATTTGTCAGAAATAGATGAGCAGTTACCTTATTTGGCTGACCAATCAACTCAATGACCAGTTATGGAACGATAACGTAAACAGATTGAAAAATGACCAGGAGGATCATGTCTCCCACAAGATATCGAACGCGATTATGCTTGTCGGTAGATGCTTTACCGCGTGTTTTGTGTCAGTTTTTTATAATTTTTCATTCTGGGTGGAGCTGATAGGAAATAACTGCTCTTTGATGGATGAGGTTGACAGATAACGTCAGGATATGCTATCTGTTTAATTTTATTCAAGTTCATACTCTCTACTCAGACTTAATTGATACCTTAACTCGATTCCATCCAATCTTTTCATGAAAAAAATATTTTTGGTAAAATATTTATTCGTACCAATAGAGGTAGGACATTTTTCAAAAATAGATGAGCAGTTACCTTATTTGGCCGACCAATCAACTCAATGACTAGTTATGGAACGATAACATAATTAGATTCATAAAATGTTTTTTCTCTAACTAGAAAATGTATTAGTTAAATTAAATCTAATTTTTGAACTTCTTTATTGTGATTTAGTCATATGATTGATTAAAGAAAATATTAAAATAAATTAAACTTTGAGATAGAATAATAAAGTATATACAAATAAATGAAATTTTTGAATGATTAGGTTGTCTCATAATTTAAAGAAGACAACATTATAAGATGTAACTGTACGCTACCTGATAAGCCATATTAATTAGGCTGACAGCAGTTTCTTTCCCATTCGAGTAAATGAAAGTCCAATTTCTCAACTTAAAATCGAATATTCACTACAGAAAAATTAAGATTATCCTAAAATTAAAAAATTAGTGTCCTAATTTTTGTGGAGATCTGCCCATCACAGGTGGCCATCTGAATTGACTCAAAACAAATGTTACAGTACCTTACACCATTAAAAAAAAAAGAATAAAAAAACTCACTTTTTATAAATTCATTTGAATTTCATTAAAAAAATACGACTCAAGTGTTACCATTTTTTTTAATTGTGAAAACAACCGTACGAAGTTATTAAATTCACAATTGCATGTGAATTGCGAACCATAGTCGTGATCGAAAAAGTTGAAAATAATACACAATTTTCGCAACAATTATGGATTTTTAATTGAACCTTTCTCTTAAAAATATATATTGACCATATCAAAATTTTAGACTTTATAAATTAAGATTGGAATGTGTTACTGTGTATTAATTAATGCATTCGAAAGAATACAAGTATATGGTACAAGGCTAATTATTCTTTTGTCAGACAAAATAATATGTAGTATATAATATTAAAAAACAATTTGCATAGAAATGGCATACGTGTGAATATCGAAGTAGTGAATTCACCTATAGAATTTGATTAAGCACTACTCAATGTATTTTTCGCTGAGCATCAATGATAAAATTTAATAAAACCATTAATATAAGCTCTATATCAAAATAGTACTCCTATATACTCCCTCCGTCCCATTAAATATGAAACGTTTACTTTTCAACACAAAATTTTATATAGTTTTGTTATGTGAGCTAATGAAGAGAGGGAAAATAAAGTAAGAGAAGAGAAAAAATAGAAATAATGATAAGTCTATTTTAGGAAACATACTCCCTCCGCACCATTAGAAATGCAACATTTACTTTTTCGCACTTGTTTTGGAAAAAATATAATAAATAACTAAAATGGTGAAAAAATAAAGTAAGAGAGAGAATAACGTAGAGGAGAGTCTCCTTTATATTATTATATTTTTTACTTTATTTTTTCTCCACTTAAACTATTTATTATTATTTTTTCAAAATATATGTGAAAAAGTAAATGTTCCATTTCTGATGGGTCAGCGAGAGTATTATTTTTAGTGGGACAATCCAAAAAGAAAAACGTTTAATTTTAAATGAAACAGGTGGAGTATATCATATGATTGTCGATTACACATGAATATGATAGCAATAATAATGGATATGCCGATTTGATGCTCAATCTTGCAAACCACACTATTTTTATAAGGGAATAATTTTAATTTCTGCATAGAACAAAACTAGGACAATAGTTGCCTAGCTATGAAGCATACAACAAATGAGAAATGCACATGTTAGTTGTAAGTATTTACCAAATATCCAGTGAGATTTATTATACGTGGCAGATGTATGAATCTTGCCCACTAACGGCTCGCTACATAAGTTCTGACCACTTATCATGTGATATATTAATTCATGGCTGTGACACTCTCCTAAATATTTATCAAATTATTGCATCCATAAGAAAGATTAAAACAATTAGTAAACTAAACATTCAGATCTCTGCAAATCCTGATCTTGATCTTCAAAAACATCTGAGCTTTGTATTCCATCCTAAGTGAAAAAAATATTAGTGGATATGGAAAGTTGGGGGATTTCATTTTCTTTAATACAAAATTAAATTCGCGTCGTTTGAAATGTCAATTTCAAACTCTATTTCTGTCTCTTACTATATTTACTATGTTGGCAAGAACATATTGTCGTATTCAGGAAACAAAACCGATAGAGTTGATCACAATTAAGGTTGTTGTTGACTCGCCGGCAGCAAGTTTGGAAATATGCAATCGAAGTGTGTTATAGCGGTTCGGTAAGGATCACCTACTCCACTAATCCTAATCCATTCCTACTCCACACTCACAGTAAAATAAAATGGACCCACCATCACTTATTAAAATTACTCATATTTATAAGATTATTTTATTACCGCGGTTCCCGCCTGAGTTTGGAAGTCGAAAGCCTTTTCTTTCACTGTGTCTACCTTATTTTATCTCTTTTCATGTTATTCATTGACCAAATAAATAGGTTCGGCTAAGTGTAAACAAAATACTAATACTACCAATTTATTAGTATTCAAAACCCAACAATATAGACTTAGTTTATTAATTACTTTTCCCATGCTTTCTATTTTCATTCCCCTCAAACAACAAAATCATTTGGGAAACTTGATATCAGGTATAAGAAAGTGGAATTAAACATGATCAAAATACATTTCAAATGTTTTTGTTACTAACAGCATACACAGACCATCACTTTACATAAAATAGCAATTCAACAAATTTCAAATTCTTGACATCCTTTTCCTTAAACCGAAATAAGGGTTTAATTTCTGTTTTAACAGAATTCCACTTTTTCCTTTTCACCTCAATATTCCTAGTTGCCAAATCTATATAATTAGACATATAAGTGACTTTCATTGGCTCCACCTTGCACTCTATCAATTGAATTAGGGGTAACATAACATATATAGTTATGTAATTAATATTGATAACATTGTTTAAGTTCATTTTATACATCCTAAACTTCATTTTTGGTCCTAGCATACAACCATTTTAATACTAGTGTTTAAGTTAATAATCAGGTCGATATTGTTTTGACTGTCAAATTTAACAACACCGACAATTTTCGGACAAAAAAATGGATCAATTGATACTAGGTTAAGGACCTAACACAATCAAACGTATGTTCTAAACTAAACTCTTATAATGATCATACATTTAATGGACTTTAATCTTCTACTATGTATACACTAATACACTACTCTTTTTTCAATAGGCAAATTGTTGTCCCTAAATTTTTCTGTTAGATGATACAACATACCATCACCGAAGTCCATTTGAGGGATTAAACACTTGATAGAATATGTTCATGTGCAAAGGATGGGCAAACTGAGGTAAGTTCACCATCAAGTTTTTGTGGCACCTACCATTACTCCAAAAATGTAGTACTAACAACTTTAGTGATTTGATTTGTTTGATAATGATAGTATATTGTATAATTTAATTATTTTCTACTTTTGATCTATTACTCCAAAGATGTCTGAGGCTTAAATGGAGTAATTTTTGAAACTTATATGGAGTATAAAATAGTTTCAATTATTTTTCTTTAGTATATAAATATCGAGCCAGATAAAGTTTCAATCCATCGTCTACAGTCAGCAACTCATCGTCTTAAAACCAATTAATGGTGAAAGAATTAACCTTCATCAGTGTGGCGTACAGAGTGGTTTCAGTTTTCGTGTAGCAAACGTATACGCGAAAAGCACCGACGATATTTGTGTTGGACTGAGAGGTAAAACAATCATCTGAGCACAAGATGTGATAGACAAGTAAAAAAGCCTAGATGATGTGAATTCAAATCGCACAATGTTAGAAACGAAACTCAATAATTGATTACTGGTAAATGGCAAGGTACAAAGTAAAAAATAATTGCAAAACGTTACTAGAAAAAACAATAATAATTGATTACCATGAGAGGTGTACCAATGAGAATTCTTTAGGTGTAAAGGCAAAAATTCAGGTCCGACGGCGTATTATTAATAAATAGTACATTAGGTATAGCAATGTTATGGAGTAGTAGTATTTTTATTAAATTTCTAATTAGAATATGAATTCATGTTTGTGATTCCCTAATAGAATTTTTTTAATTACTTTTATTATATCAATTTGAGTACGTCCATGATTATCTTTAACTGGTCTTATCATTAGGCATGAGATCACACTGCTAATTGACATCGATATTAAAGATGCATTGTTGTTGTGTGTGTTGGCTTCGTGATAGACTAATTAATATTTGCAAAAATTTTTAGATCTGAGTCTATCTTATTGCAATTTTTAATAAATGAATTGAATCGATTATGTGCTTCATATGAAGTCTATCTCAACGGTGATATATATTGTGTTATATAAATATTTATAAAACATACACTGTAGTTTATGTTAAAATGACAAAACCTCTTAAAATGACACCGTGACACCACATATACAGCAATATTATAAACGCTACACAACAATCTATAGATTGCTGTATAGCGTATTGGATATTGCTGACTGAGAAATATTGTAAACAGTCTTGCATATTGCTGGCCGTGTTTTTTACCCTTTTTTTGACACATGACAGCTTATTATTCGTCCACATGTACAAATGATTGGCTAGGAATGATGGTATGATATTATTTTAAGAGGTGATGGCACCCTAACACTCCCCAATACACTATAATAGTTATTTTTTTCAAATTTTAGTTCACATACATAGTACTATAATGGCAATAAGCATTGTAAAAATATGGAGAGACTAAAATTACAACTACTATTCAACAACATATATAGAGCCGACAAAAACAATGCTAGTACAAAATATGCATAGCCACGAAATCGACCAAAAGTGACATTATTTTCTGTTCACAGAATCTACTGTTTAATTTGGTTCACTAAATTTTTATTCATTTTGGAAGATACATTCTTGGCAATGGGTGGTTAAAAGTAAAAGAACATGGTTTTTTTTTTGTTTTTTTTTTAAGAAAATAACAAATAATGGCATCAAATAGGTGAATGGGGATGGGGGCGAATGATTCCATTCTCTTTTTTTATAATGATAGATGAAATAATCATAAATGCATAACTAAATCTGTTTTGAAATGCATAATGTTCTCGGGCCGTAATTTTAATTAGACATGAAAATTTGAATGAATTAAATATATTAATAAATAATTGTTTTAAACTAAATTAACATGTGTTCAGTTCAATTTTTAAAAATATAAAGAATAATTCTTTTTGCTCTTTGATAACACTTTAACTATGATATGGATGAAAATAGCAACTATGTCAAATTAAAAATAAAAATTTTCAACAACTTTAATATAAGCTGTTACAATTGTTCACATCTTTCATGCGCATGTACATTACATGAATCATGGGTGATAAAAATGATATTATTAAAAAATAGACTTAAAGAACGATAACAAAATAAACACCTTATTATTTTAAACGAATACGTATATATCCAGTCAAAAAAAAGTATTGTGTATATATTATATCAGTTGCCTCATTAATTACAAAATTATGTAGTATATATTACAATTCATACTACTAGTATTTAACTTGAGTTGCATTTAAATTGATTTGTAAATAAATAGGTAAAATTTATAATACTATCTAGTAATAACATTATTTATATATAGATTCATAGACATCGATTGAGTATAAGTAATTTAGCTATTAAATCATATGCTATTATAAAATTTGGAATGAATGTTTTAGAGGGGGCTATTTTTTGCAAGGATTTTATATAAACATTTTTTCGAAATAAAGTGTAGTATATCTTACAATGAGATAAAAAAACAAGCACGATGAAACAAAATTAGAAGAGTGACAAGGAGAGAAGTTACTTATATTATTCCAAACTTGGAAGTAAAGTAACCACTTCACAATTTGATTTCTTTATTTAATACTAAGAGGCAACTATAGTGTATAAATATTATTTCATGAACTTGGAACTAAAGCAACCACTCTATATATCTTTTTCTTTCTTTTTTTAATGCAACTACTCTATTATTTCATTAATTTCGCTACAGTTGAAGAAATCAGAAAAAATAAATTTCATAAACAAATAATTTTAAAATTGTAACCATAACATTTATAGTATGCCAATTTACACACGCCAAATAATCATTCACCATTGTGAATGAGAAGATGGATTCGTGGCATATCACAATTAGTTTTCTCAAATTTATTTAATAAATCAACTTATTTATTTAAAAATAAAAACAAGTCCAAAAAATTCATTTATAGTCCTCCCCACGACACAAACAGCAAATTACAAAATTGACCCGCCACGCCATCTTCCAACCACCACGCGTCGCTCTTGCATTGGTCCACGGAAGAAGACAAAAAAAAGTTGCAGTGAGTTTTTATTTGGCCAAATTCTTCACCATTTATCAACTTTCATCTGGCTGCAGTCACTCTTCAATTTTACACATATACTCCCTCCATTCCGATTAATCGCCGCTCTTTTTTATTTCAGTCCATCCCTCAATAATTATCACACATTATTTTTACTATAAATGATAAGTAAGTCTAACATTTCATTAACCCACTTTACTTACATTTTTTATTATAAAATCAATACAAAAAGTGAGTTCCACGTTCCATTAATTTTTTTAATTAACTTTTCTTTACATTTTTTTAAAACACATGCCTGGTTAAAGAGTGACAATTAATCAGAGACGGAGGAAATATTTTACTAATGCTATTTGATTGGATAGGTTTATTTTATTCTAATTACAAAAATTAATTTTTCAATAAGTAACTTTTGGTCAACTTTTTTTTTCATAATTTATTAGTGTTGTTGACTAGTAAATGGAAAAATTGGGACTAAGACCATCTCCAAATATTTACACCATATTCAAATCCATTTTTAACTATACGTCAAATAAAAAAGTAGTTTTACTCCAATTATTTACACTAAATTCAGAACTTACACCATTTTTGGGTTTTATCTCATAAATTTTTTCAGTAATATCATATTTGGTATTGTTTCATAAAAAATACTAAAAATGAGTTTGAGTTTGGTTTATGGAGTATGGTCGAGATGGTCTAATTAATCTTGAAAATCCGAAAATACATGCATCTTTCCCCATGTGCTAAAACCCTATAAATACAAGCTGTGTTCACGGGTCACCTCGTCTTCAGCTGCGATTCTCACAAACTTCAATCCAATCGACTTTCTCTCTCTAAAAACTTTGAAAAATGGAGGCTGCTGATTCCACTCGTTCGTTTCTCCGAGATGTCAAACGCATCGTCATCAAGGTAGCCAACTCTGTAACCTTTTATTGTATCTTCATTCGTCTCGTTTCTGATCTCATTTTGAATTTTTAGTGGTTGATTTTGTGGATTTTGTGCGGTGCTGTTTCATTGTATGGATTGCTCTGTTTTTGCTTGTTCATAGCAATCAAATTAATCGTTTTCTCAATCGGATGTGTATTATGCAAGTTCATGAAGTCATTGATCTGAAGATGCCATTGCTTGTCATTACTTGTTTGCTCTCTGTGAACTTGAACTCTGTTTCCAGCATTCACTAGTGTCAATTGTGTATACAATGAAATGACATTGAAGTAGGAGATTTTGGATGAAGATGTTGACTACGTTAGTGTGACTATTTGGCTTGATCTTCAGTGTTTCTAGCATTTTCTGTATTGATTGCTTCTGTCATGGTGTTAGAATGCTTGGAAAGGAGAAATGAGTTTGGTAGGTTCGCTTGTGCTAGTTTTAAGGCTGAAAATGAGATAGAGGTGTACTTATGTTGCTGAAAGAGTTGTTGTTCTTGGATTTCAAATTTTATAACAAAAATAGGTGAATAAGTAATTCCTTTTGAAGTTGAAAGATAACAGAAATTTCATTTGATACTATTATGGTTCAAAAAAGATTCACCTTTTTTTTTTGTTCTAGTGTGAGCATCAACACCGTTGTGTAAACCATTATTATGATGATGTTATTGTCAGTATGATAGATGGTGTTAACTGATGCTTCGTCTTTTAATTGTAGGTGGGAACAGCCGTAGTAACTCAAGCCGATGGGCGACTAGCTCTTGGAAGAGTAGGCTCACTTTGTGAGCAGGTGCTGAATGATTACGTTAAAATAAGATTTTTTTCAGTTGCTAATTACATCCGCAAGCCTTGTCCAATGCTTACATTTTAAAGTTACAAATCATGTGCAGATCCATGAACTCATCACAGATGGCTACGAGGTGATTTTGGTGACATCAGGTGCTGTTGGTGTTGGCCGCCAACGGCTTAGATACCGGAGATTAGTTAACAGCAGGTATTTTGGCTCCCTTTATTGGCTTGATTAAGGTTTCAGTGATTTCTGAAAGAACATATGCAATTTTTGCCTTCTAAGAATTTTTAGGAATTTGTGTTTGTTGTTTTGTTGAATGCTATATGATCAATGTTACTGGTGCTTAAATATATTACAATAATTATGTCGGACAACACTGTTAACCTCTGTTTTACCATTTTAATTTGTGGCCATCTTTTTGGTAGCTTTGCAGACCTCCAAAAGCCGCAAGTGGAACTTGATGGAAAAGCTTGTGCAGCTGTTGGGCAAAATGGTCTTATGGCTCTGTATGACACTTTGTTCAGCCAGGTACGACTTAAATAAAATAACTCTCCTGGAAGATATGCTAATTATTTTGATCTAACTTAATTTGGGATTTCCTGTGTGCAGTTGGATACGTCCTCAGCACAACTTTTAGTAACTGATAATGATTTTAGAGACCCAGACTTCAGAAGGCAACTGAATGAAACTGTAAAGTCTTTGTTGTCACTGAAGGTGGTTCCAATATTTAATGAAAATGATGCAATCAGTACCAGGAAAGCTCCATATGAGGTGGGCTATTTTATCATTGCTTAAATTTGTTGTTTTAATTAGATGGTGCACAATTTAGTTGGACTGCTTGTTACCATGCGCCTTAACTACTCAAACACAGGAAAAGATTCTACTTTTCTTTCCCGGTTTTAGTTTTCAAATCAGTTTTTTCGTGTGGGGAACTACTGTTGCAAGAGTCCAGTGATCTTTCTTCAATTTCATTAGTCCATTGGAATGCATATTAGAAACAAACTTAAGTTGACTATTTCATTTAGGATCTATGTATATAAACACTCTCTGGCTTCTTAAGTTCATAGTGGGGTACAGAACCACAATCTAGATTGGATATCAGCATATGCTTGCATATTCCTTATTTGTTTCCATTTTGTAGGACGCTTCTGGAATATTTTGGGATAATGACAGTTTAGCGGCTCTCCTGGCACTGGAGCTAAAAGCTGATCTCCTTGTTCTATTGAGTGATGTAGACGGTCTTTATAGTGGCCCACCAAGTGATCCACATTCTGAACTAATTCATACATACGTTAAGGAAAGCCATGAGGGTCTGATAACTTTTGGAGACAAATCACGAGTGGGAAGAGGAGGGATGACGGCTAAAGTAAAAGCTGCTGTTTATGCTGCTTATGCTGGCATTCCTGTTGTTATCACCAGGTATTCTGCTAACCTCCCTGTAATTTTTGCTATCTTGTTTATTTCATACGGTGCATACATTTGTTTATTACAATGTAATTCTCTCTGTGATTGAACGAGTATATATCTCCCTACCGCATAAGGAGCAGATGGATAAATAGGAAAGAGCAACATGAGACATCTAACTTGAACAAATGTGATGAAAATAACATTTTCCCACAAAGATTTCCTTTCAGCTGACTTGATACTTTCTCTGTGCTGATCAGAGCATTGCCGACACTTGTTCAAGACTTCAAGTGACTATTAAGCGACTGTTGTTGAACTTTTTTAATTGTTTTGGGTCATGCATCTTAATTGAAACTCATTGTATCTCTTGAATATTTTTCTTAAAATCTTATTTTCTATTTCCTGTGATACTTGTATCTGGTTTGGTTCTAGTTTCATTTCAATAAAGAATTATGTGAAGTCTCTGAAAAGTTGCTAATTGGAGTTATATACTGAATAGTGAATACTAGGAACAAGAAAACTAGCATCGGGCAGTCTTTAAATAACACTCATTTGCAGAAAAGTTGCTTTCTTGATTAACCTTCTTCCATTATTAGCATCTCTCTGTTAATTTTGAATGTTGATTCTATTTTTTCCCTACAAGTGATAAATTATTTAGGAGGATTGCATAAACCTAATGCAATAAAGTTCAACTGTCCAAATATTTCTCTAATAATAAATTGGGATTTTTGTACTCACTTTCTCTCTCTGATGACAACACTCTCTATCTGGATGTAGCGGTTTCGCATATGGAAATATTTTAAAAGTATTAGGTGGACAACGTATTGGCACGCTATTCCACCGAGATGCACATAAATGGGCCACAGTAGGAGAATTAGGTGTTAGGGAGATGGCAGTGGCTGCCAGAGATGGTTCGCGGAGACTACAGGTAATCATTGCTGAATATGGACTCTTTTGGTTTGTTACAGAAATAATAAGCATGTTACAATTGTATGTTGCAGGCAATGTCTTCCCATGAAAGGAGTAAGATTTTGTTGAGTGTTGCGGATGCCTTAGAGGCTAGTGAGAAGCTAATAACTGCTGAAAATGAAGCTGATGTTGCTGAAGCACTAAAGGCTGGATATGACAAGGCGTTAGTATCAAGGCTTGCTTTGAAGCCTGGCAAGGTAAGTTGACTTGATAAAGCATGTCACTTTTTAGCTGAAGTGTTGCCACCGAACTCTATATTCTCAGAATATACATTCAATATTCAGGTTTCAAGTCTTGCAAATTCTATTCGTGTGCTTGCTAACATGGAAGAGCCAGTTGGTCGGGTTTTGAAAAGAATGGAGGTCAGTAAATGGGGTTCTTATCCTCATTGAAAGAGCTACAGCATTTTCGTTAGACCTACGGTAAATGATTGGTTTGCAGCTGTTTCACCGCCCTCGAATGAATTTGGTCATTGCAATACTTGTTAGTTATATATACATGTGTGTTTCAGGAGTAAAAATATTTGGTGGACCTCGAGCGAGCTCTTCACTGGACATTCCCGAGGCGCATTCATTACACCACGAATACAGTTCTCTTGCTTGCACCATTGAGATTGTGGACGATGTAAATGCTGCCATTGATCATATACATCAACATGGAAGGCATGTCTCCTTTTGAAACCTTTTGAAATCATATTTGTCTTTACATGACTTTTCAATATTGTGAGAATGACATCTAATGCGGCGTAACTCTCATAATTGCAGTGCACATACGGACTGCATTGTAACTGATGACGATGAGGTTGCTGAAATCTTTTTGCGTCAAGTTGACAGGTAATTTCTTTGTCAATTATATATAACATTCAGCAATGATATTTGAAAAATGAACTTTAACTAAAATCCTAGATTGCACTAACATGACCCGTTGACATTTCAGTGCTGCCGTGTTTCACAATGCTAGTACAAGATTCAGCGATGGCTTCCGCTTTGGATTAGGTGCAGAGGTATGTTATCGTCGTCTATGTTCCACGTAGGTCTCAACAACAAACGATCAGATCAGCCATCTAATATGCATCAATCTAACAGGTTGGTATCAGTACAAGTCGAATTCACGCTCGTGGTCCTGTAGGTGTTGAAGGATTGCTAACAACACGATGGTATGTTACTTACACGATTTTTCCCTTGTGCTCAATCGATAAATTGCAATTTTCTTCATATATGCTCTTAATCACATAATGAATTTGATACAGGCTTGCAAGAGGAAAAGGACAAGTGGTGAACGGTGATAAAGACATTGTGTATACTCACAAGGAGATGAGTCTTCAAGCGTGACCGGGTGAAGCGAAGTAGTTGACAATCGTTCACAACCCCGACTGCTTGGAGGCGACAATAACATCAACTGCTAGTAGGTATAGTAGTAGGCATCCCTTTGAGTTGTGGAGAGAGAGAGACCATGTCACCCTACTTGTATTGTTTGTGTATTATTAATATTAAACAGATCTTATTAAGAGAGAATAAGGAGTGATTTAGTTGATGAGTAATGTGGTTATAAATTATTATTTGGCCAATTTACCCCCTTCTCATCACAAAAATGAATGTCTGTTTTCTATCTTTTTATCTTTTTTTTTGTTTTATCGAGAATAATGTTGGCTACTTAACGTGTGCACATGAATAATCAAGTATGCGATTATGCTAATGCCAGAAAGAGAGGAATCAAACAAGGACTGATATTAAGAATTTTCATTGTCAATTAGCTAGATAGAATTGCAATTTCGTTTTGTTGATCAAACAGCTAAGGCTTTTGTAGTAAGATTATCAAAACCCAAAAAACCATGATCAACCTACAAAAATTCTCATATTAGAAAGAAAATAATAGGATTATTGTTCTAAAAAATACCTGAAAGACTATTACAAAATATATAAGGAGAAATCAGTAATACTACTACTTCTAAGGTGAAATCAAGCTTCCTTCATACTCAATGATATCATATTCCGAGGCCGAAGTCCCACACATCTCAAAACGTTTGATGAATTTCCGAGCACAGTAATCATACAAAAGCACTTCTCTTGATGTACGACCTTTGAGAACCACACAATTATCGTTCCTCCAAAAAGGAATATCATAAGTCGACCCAAAATTGCAATTCCAAAAATAATATAGGTCCACATTATTCACATTATTCCAAATAAGCTCACTTCCTTCACCGCTCGACTCAAAAACCTCCAACTTACATGTGTCCACAACAAGGATAATAAAAGAGCGCTCACCCTTTGCAAGAATCGCAAAAACCTTCCAGAACCTAAAGTACTTATCAAGTACTTGGTCACCCCGTCGCGATATTGTAATTGTTCGAAACACTTCATTCTTCATATCAAAACTTAATATAATATTTTCATGCTCTGACCTTGTGTACCCTTGCCAGTGGACAAAGGATCCATTCTTGCACACCGACTTTATGGGATACTGGATGACCAAATCTTGATCAATATTATCCAATTCACTCCAAGAATTTGTCCTTGCCGAATACATATTGGCATGTAAACAGTGGTGCACCAAGCACCGCAGCAACTGCACCACTTTATAATCTTCATCGAAACCCAGTCCCACATGATGACCACTAAAATCTTGTCTACGACAGAGAGGAGAAGGAAGTGGTAGAATCTTGAATTGACCAAGAAAAGGATTGCATAGTGTAATGCCTAACTCAACACGAGACTAGACCCTTAACCGCAGATACCCTTTGGTCGATATGCTGAAAGTCATACGACATCAATGACTTCCCGTTGTCTAGGAGACTTAGCGATACTTGTTTACGACCATAAATGATATCAGAAGTAAAGCATAGATATTCCTCCTCATCTATGTTGTTGTTACGGCGCAAGTTGTACAATTTTCTAAAGTGTGGAGAATTAATGATGTAATACCACGATTTGTGGACACCTATGAATCTCAAGAGGGATCGAACAGGAAGATGCAAGAGTATCTCAAACACCACATCGGTATTCATAGCTATGTGTTTCTATGAAATTGTTGGAATTATGTTATATATCTATTAACGGCGGTGATTAGGGTTAGGGTTATTGCTCTTTTCATATAATCTTGATTTCCATATACTTTTTTCTCTATGCAATCAATTATTGATAAACTATGATTCTATTCACTTCGGGGCTTTTCGAGTTTTCTCTATGCAATTATTGATAGGCGCATTTAATTGTCGAGGGTCTGTGATATTGTAAAAATTGTTAGTATATTTTTTAAGGGAGTGTAAAATATTATAAAGTTGCAAGATTCCTACTTAAAATAATTTGACCCCTTTATTCCTGCTAATTTGGTTGGCGGTAAAGTAAAGTTGGTAAGGAAAATGATTCATGGGAAAATGAATCCCGGGAATATGATTCTTAGTAACATTACTTTCCTGTGTTTGGAGAATATCAAGATTTTAAATTTATACTTAATTTAAACACCAAACTAAAAATATACTTATTATTATTTTATTTATAAAAAAGAATAATATTATAAATTTTTTAATAAATTATTAATTATAAATAATTATAATTATATTATTATATTTATCGTTTCGATGGATAGTTTAAATATGGATTATCCATCATAATATATAATAATATAATTATAATTATAGTTACATGGAGTATTATACTCATTTATTATAATAATAAATATAATAATTATTATATTATAATTATAACATTTACAGATATTATAATTGAATAAAATTTATAAATTAAAATTGCACTATAACTTTATTGATTAACAATGAATTTATAAAATATAATAATTATTATTAATTATATAATTATATTTTAATTATTAATAAATTATCAATTAATATTATGAATTATTATAAAATATAGTTATAATTATGATTTTAATTATAGTTATTTATTATAGTGAAATTAAGTATAATTTATAATTTTAAATTATTTTAAAATATAGTAATTAATTAATAATAATAATAATAATAATAATAATAATAATAATAATAATAATAATAATAATAATAAAACTATACTATATTGCTTAAATATGTAAGAATCCTAAAACTGGGAAAAAGAATACCTAAGAAAAGTTAAGATTCAATCCTAGAAAGTTGTACTAACTTTCCCAGTTTGATTAAAAACTGAAACAAACGCAGAAATTTAAAGTTTAAAGAATCAGATTACTTTCCATACAGAATCCTGACAACCAAACATGGCCTAATTAGTGTAAAATATTGTAAAGTTGCAAGATTCCTACTTAAAATATGATTAATTGATACTCCTATATTTCAATGACGAAATCTTTATTCAGTCAAGATTGTGTCCGTATATATAAATATACATAGGAAGGGAGGGATGTGGTATACACGTTGTAGTTAAATAATAGAGTAAAATACTATTTTGATCCTAAACATTTGCTTTTTAAAAATCGAGTCCTAAACAATTGAAATCGTCGTGGGATTTATATGATAAAAGGGTACAAATAAACAAATGAAATCAGTCTAATTGGATTATTCTCAAGCTACAACTTGAAATAAAGGGGTCAAATTAGTATAGCAATGTTTTAGTAATTTCTACTCAGAGATATCAATCGATCAAAGTGTAATACAAATTGGATAATAGGATTTCCTATATTGTGCATAAATATATAGGAATGCATCGTGTGATATACATGTTGTAATTAAATAATACCTAGATTTGATATAAGCAATCCCGGAATTATCTGTTTTTTTCAATACTATTATATTGGCTATATAATGTCTATATAACTATATTGATGATAGTTACTCTATTCATTCAGGTAGTATGTTTTTATTTAATATCTTAAATCTCTCAAATTGTACTTAATAGTATAATATTCCCTCAATTTTTTATTTAATCTAATCAAAATGATTCATTACTAAAAAAAATACATTTATTTATACTTTATCATCTGTTCAACTTTATTCTTTTTCCACTTAAAACACAAAATAAAACTAAAATGGGAGAGCAATAGTAAGAAGGTAAACAAGACCATCCTCGGTGTCACCCACCCCTGCTTCGAAGCTCCCGTCCACGACATCATTGTCATCAATTACTTTAAGAGTTCGAGCGAACGTCAGTGTTTCACTATAAACTACAAAGAAGCATTTTACCAAAGCCACTCCACCAATGTTTCTTCCATCTACACACAACCTTCTCATTCCTAGAGAAAATATATATACTCCATACGGGTCCTATTCCGATGCTTATAGCACCCTAATCTAAAATCAAGACTAAATCTCCACCCTTGAATTTTAAAATGAGTGGATGAGATTAAAGCTCACAAAATCTCAATAAATAGTAGACAAAATATCGACAAAAGGGTAATATCGTCATTTTGTTATCATATGATAATTTTCGTTAGTGTTTTTTTATATCAACATTGTGTATTACAAATATCAACAATATGACATTAGAATATCAACACAAGGACAAGAAAATATCAACACATTTTTATTGAGATTGGACATGCATAATATTGAGATTTTGCCTACAATATATTGAGATTTTTTGTTGCATTTGTTGAAAATAGCTGCTTATCAACATGTACGAAAATTGAAATATAATTTATCAAATTTCATCACCCGAACATCGTCGGAACATATGCAATTGAGATCTCGTTGGAATCCTTATTAAATTATCTTTAATTTGATATATTTTTTGCGAAAAAATAATTTAAATTGAGAGAGTTACGTAAATTTAAAGATTTAAGATGATTTTGAGGAGAGAGAAAATAGTTAGTTATAATTACTATATATAGGATTTGACATTAATACCCTTTTAATTTAATTAATAATTATTTAAATTTAAAATATATTACACTTGACATTATATTAACCACAAGATCTTCTAATCTAATGGTTGAAAATTGGTCTCAATTTGGCATTGGTAATTAGTTAGCAATTGATTACATCCCTACTACATACTACACTTTTAGATATCATGATACAGTTTGGTTCTCCTGTACAACTTTTATTTCATTAAGCACAAACTAATTAAACTCTATAAACATTACTATTAGAAAGAAAGGAAAAGGATTAGTGATCTAAAACAAACGTCTGAAATACCATAAACTAGCTAGTATTACAAAATATATGAGGAGACATAAGAAGATGATTAGAACAATCATTGATAATACTTCTAAGGTGAAATCAAGCTTCCTTCATATTCAATGATGTCATCACCATGGATCGAGCTATGTATGTTGAAACGTCGTATGAATTTCCGAGCATGGTAATCATACAAAATCACTTCTCCAAATTTACTACCTCTGACAACCACACAATCATCATTCCTCCAAATTGGAATATCATCCATCTTCAGAATTTTGCGCCTCCAAAAAGGCTTTAGTTCCACATTACTCACATTATTCCAAACAAGCTCACTTCCTTCGCCGCTCGACTCATAAACCTTCAACCTCTGACGGTCAAAAACAAGGACAACAAAAGAGTAATCACTCTTTGCTAGAACACGAAAACCACGTGAGTCATAAAACACTTCATCACCCAATAGTGATATTGAAGTTGTTCGAAACACTTCATTCTTCATATCAAAGCTCAGTATGATCTTCTTGTTCTCTGACCTTGTGTACCCTACCCAGTGGGAAAAGGATCCATTCTTGCCCACCGACTTTATGGGATTCTCGATGACCAAATCTTGATCAATATTATCCAATTCACTCCAAGAATTTGTCTTCGCCGAATACAAATTGGCATGTAAAGAGTGGTGATTGGACAGCAACTGCACCACTTTATAATTTTCGTCGAAACCCAGTCCCTCGTGATGATGATCAAAATGATGATATCTACGGCAGTGAAGAGAAGGAAGTGGTAGAATCTTGAATTGACCAAGAAAAGGATTGCATATTGTAATGCCTAACTCGTCACGAGAACTTATGCAGACTAGACCACGAGAACTTATGTAGCATAGAAGCTTAACCTCCCCAGATCTTACGCTTTGGTCGATATGCCGAAAGTCATATGATATCAATGACTTCCTATTATCTAGGAGATTTATTGATACTTGTGTACCACCAGTAAAGAAATAAGAACGAAAGTATAGATGTACCTCCTCATCTTTGTTGTTGTTACGGCGCAAGGTGTACAATTTTCTAAAGTGTGGAGAATTAACGATGTAATACCACGATTTGTGGACAACTATGAATCTCAAAAGGGATCGAACGGGAAGGTGCAAGAGTATCTCAAACAACACATCGATATTCATAGCTGTGTGTTTCTATGAAATTGTTGGAATTATGCAATGTATATATATATTAGAATTATATTTCTATTAACGGCGGTAATAAGGGTTAGGGTTATTGCTCTTTCCATATAATCTTGATTTCCATATACTTTTTTCTCTATATATGCAATCAATTATTGATAGTCTATTCTTTCCATATTTCGACCTATCTTTCCATATTTCGACCTATCTTTCCATACTTATTTTTACGAGTGTAAAATATTGTAACGTTGCAACTAATACTACCAGATTCCAAACTTGAATATGATTAATTGATACTCCTATATTTCAGTGACGAAATTTTTATTTAGTCAAGATTGTGTCCTTATATATAAATATACATAGGAAGGCAGGGTGGTTATAAAATGCAAGCTTATATATTGTACAAACTCAAAACTCTTCAACACAGCTTTAACACAATTTCAATACAATATCAACACGGTGTAAAATTTCAAGATTTTAATGCCAATACAGTATCAACACAGCATCAATCATTGACTACCGTTGAAATTCTACTGACATTTTCCCGTTGACGTTTTTTTGTGATCTGTTGACATTTTTTCAATGGTCCAGATCATAGTTTTGAGTTTGTACAATATTTAGAGTTTTCATTTCACATCCCTAGGAAGGTATACATGTTGTAGCTAAATAATAGAGTACGATACTATTTTGATCCTAAACATATGACCGAAATACGATGATTGTTCAAAATATTCATTTTTTAAAAATCGAGTCCTAAACAAATGAAATCGTCGTGGGATTTTTATGATAAAAGGGTACAAATAAACAAATGAAATTAGTATAATTGGATTATTTTTAAGCTAAAACTTGAAATAAGGGGTCAAATTAGTATAGCAATGTTTTAGTAATTTCTTCTCAGAGATATCAATCGATCAAAGTGTAATACAAAGAGACTTTTACCAAAACTATTCCACCAAATTTATGCACAATATAGGAAATCCTCCTAGCACCGTACATAATTCTAGTTCGTTTATTCGTTCAGGCTCAGCTGCTCAATCTCCTCCATCTCTAAAAGAAATAATGGAATAAATAAATGAGTAATGAAGTAGAATACTAAATATGATAAAATTTATGAAAACAAGATAGTTCTCATGCTGTGATGGGCTAAGTCAAGAACAGAGTTGATGATTGACCTCGTCCACGACATCTTCGAGCACAATAACCTGAAGAGTTGTGGGCGGACATCAGCGTGTTGGACTGTAATTGAGGCCGCATTTGGTATTCCTTCGGAGACATGTTTCTGAACCGGTGATTGGAGATATATGATCACCACAATATGGATTCTTTGCTAATCAGAGGCTCCTCTTGCTAATTGGATCACTTTTTGATAGAGGGAAACCAAAATAATCATGTACTCCCTCCGTCCGCCATTAGGAGTCCCAGTCACTTTTGTGCACTCATTTTATAAAAATAATAATAAATAATTAAAGTATAGAAATGGTAAAGTAAGAGAGAGAGTAATGTAGACAAGACTCTTGACTATATTATTCGCTCTCTTATATACCATTTTTACACTTTAACTATTTATTACTCCCTCCGTTTCGCCATAGTTGAGGCGTAACTTTTGGGCACGGAGTTTTAAAAATGAATGTTGAGTGTGTTAAATAAATAGATAAAAAAAGTAAGAGAGTGGAAAAGGTAGAGAGAATAAAGTATAAAGTGAATAAAGTAGAGAGAATAAAGTAAGAGAGAGTAAAGTAAGAAAGAGAAAAAAGTTACCATATATGGAAATGACTCAACTATGAAGAAACTTCCCGAAATAGAAAAATGACTCAACTATGGCAAAACAGAGGGAGTATCATTTTTACATAATGAGTTTAAAAAAGTTATCGGGACTCTTATTCGTGGACAGAGGGAGTATGTAATTAGAAAGAAAAGAACAGGATTAGTATTCTAAAACAAACACGTGAAAAAATACTACTCCCTCTGTACCACTTAAGATGACACGTTTTCTTTTTTAGTTTGTCCCAACTAAGATGACACATTTCCTTTTTTGAAAACTTTCTCTCTCCAATTAATACACTCAACCACTTTTTTTCACTCTTATTAAAATATTCATCATTTTTTCTCTCTCTATTTTAATACTTACATCCACCTCCTCTCTCTCCAATTAAACACTTTAACCAATAACTCCTAAAAACCCCGTGTCGGCCAAGGAATGTGTCATCTTAGCCGGGACGGAGAGAGTAATAAATACTCTTACAAAATATATAATGAAACTTAAGAAAATGATTACAACATTAATATCTCCCAGTCTAAGGTGAAATCCAGCTCATTTCGTCCTGTTGGTTTTCGGTCTTGGTGAATGGTGGCCCGGCAGATTTCTTTCAGTCCTCTAGGGGGTTGAGGCAGTGGGGCCCGTTATCACCTTCCCTTCTTGTGCTTGCAGCCGATTACCTCTCGAGATGTCTTGATAGGCTGATCATGGGGGATAAGGAGATAGTCTACAGATGTCGCAAGAAGGCACCGGTCATCACTCACCTTTCATATGCTGATGACATCATCATCTTTACCAGAGCTCACAGGGAGGCAATGGAGAAGCTGGTGGGGTGCTGAACCACTAGCTCAATGATATCTAAAGTTGAAGAAGAATAGTTGATGCGAACCCAACCGACACGCATCAAGCATCGAGCCAGCTCAAGGACGTACACCAAAAGAGGATGAGGAAGATGAGTAGGAAGATGCTAGAGTCCTTAGGTCTGTTCATAACAAGCTTAAGACTCAAAGAGGAGGCCCAGAAGGAAGACCCGGGTGTCTCGAGAGCAATACGCCAAATTCGGCTCGACCCCGCACCAAATCGGAACTGTGGGTCTGTTCAAACGCCAATCTTCCTACTGAGAAGGTGTCCAAATGCTGATCCAAGACTACCATCGACTTCATCGTCGAAATACCTTCGCGTGGGTACCTCACACGCCCCAAACGAAGTTCAGATGAGAGAGATATGGCCGTTTGACGAAAGTCGTGCAGAGCTGCCGAGGAACTAACCGTGGCCGGGCGAAAAATGTCCGGCGACAGAAAAAACGCCCGGGCAAGGCCCCAAAATGCACGGGCGGGCATTTTGGCTGAAAATGTCATTTTTAAAAGCTTTTGAAGATTATTTTCTCTATTACTTTTGTTTTAGTATAAATACTCTTTTTAGGCTTTTCATTCTCAGCTTTTGAATATTTGTAAGAGACCAATTCTCCATATTTTTAGGGTTTTCATTCTTCATCTTTTGAAGACTTATTAAATTCCTTCGGGTTGCATTTGATCTTCTGCCGGGCTAAGATTGATTGTAAAGGTATGCTTGCTAATTCTTGTGTTGCTAGTTTGTGGAGCCATTAGGTGTTTGCATGTGAAAGTACCTTTGGGATTTCTTTCTTGTTCTTAACCTAAATCATAACACTAATCCATCCTCTATCCTTTTATCCATTTTTCTTGTTCCATTTCTTGGTTTATCTTGTTTATTTGTTGGGTTTATTTACAAGAATAAGTCCGGTATAAATTCATGAGTCTTCAAACTATAAGATTCACGTTAATAGTAATAATACTACAGCTAGAAATCGGTATTTAGGAAAGGCAAACAAACTCAAACCTCAGCTATGGTTGAATATTTGAATAGAATATGCAAAATAAAAACAACTCTATTTTGTTTAGACTCAAAATATATAAGCTTTAATAATATGTACTTTTAGAACATATCATGATGCAGTTTGGTTCTCATGTACAACTTCTAAATATATATCTCTATATAAATATACAGGAATGCATCGTGTGATATACATGTTGTAATTAAATAATACCTAGATTTGATATAAGCAATCCCGTAATTATCCGTTTTTTCAATACTATTATATTGGCTATATAATGTCTATATTAATGATAGTTACTCTATTCAGGTAGTATGTATTTATTTAATATCTTAAATCTCTCAGATTGTATTTAATAGTATAATATTCCCTCAATTTTTTTATTTATTCTAATCAAAATTATTCGTTACTAAAAATAGAGATACATTAATTTATACTTTTTAAAATGACAACGCTTCTTAAGTATATTGTTGGCCGAGATTTTACATTTGAACTTTTTTTTTATTGCCACATGGCAGCTTATTATTCATCCACGTGTAGAAATGATTGGCTAGGAATGGTTGTATGGTGTTATTTTAAGAGGTGTTGTCATTTTAACGTAGCCCTTGTCACCTGTTCAACTTTATTCTTTTTCCACTTAAAATACAAAAAAAACTGAAATGGGAGAACAATGGTAAGAAGATAAACAAGACCATTCTCGGTGTCGCCCACCCCTGCTTCGAAGCTCTCGTCCACGACATCATCGTCATCAATTACTTTAAGGCCCTTCTTGGTATGGTGGAATGGAATGGAGGTAGGATCCTACCTCCATTCCATTCCTTTGCTTGGTAAATATTTTTGTTAGGAATCACCATTCCTTTTGGAATGGCCATTCCATTCCACATGGGAATACCCATTCCATCCATTTAGCTAAGGAATGACCATTCCATTCCATTCTATTTTCCTTTCTTCTTATTTTAAAATTTAACAAAATTATATAAATATTATTTTATATTATATTTAAATTTAATACCGTCACAATTTTACAATAAAATAAAAAAATTTTAATTATTGAAAATCCACACACACACTTCACACACGTACAAATTTCACACACTTTACACATTTCACACACTACACGCACTACACACATTTCACACACTACTCACACTTCACACACTACACATATTTCACACACTACCCATACTTCACACACTACACACACTACACACATTTCACACAGTTCACATACAACACACACTTCACACACTACACACACTACACACATTTCACACACTACACAGTTCACATACTACACACACTTCACACATTTCACACACTACACACATTTGCACACACTTCACACATTTTACACACTACACACACTATACACATTTCATACAGTACACACTGTACACAAATTCAAAAATAGGATGCTTGAAATGGGTTAAATGTGAGTAGTGATTGTAGTGTGTGAAATGTGTGTAGTGTGTGAAATGCATGTAGTGTGTAGTGTGTGAAATGCGTGTAGTGTGTGTAGTGTGTGAAGTGCGTGTAGTGTGTGTAGTGTGTGAAGTGCATTTTTTGGTAGAATCAACATGTTAATTATTCATATTTCATTCCATTCCATTTCTATATTAATTTGTAGATATCAAACATAGGAATGAAATCAATCAAGTAATAACAATTCCATTCCTTTTGCATCATTGTGCTTACCAAGCACAAGAATGGAATGGAATTGTCATTCCATTACCACCTTCATTCCATTCCTATTTCCATTTCATTCCCTCCTCATTCCATTCCATCCTACCAAGTAGGGCCTAAGAGTTTGAGCGAACGTCAGTGTTTCACTACAAACTACGAAGAAGCATTTTACCAAAGCCATTCCACCAATGTTTCTTCCATTTACACACAACCTTCTCATTCCTGGAGAAAATATATACTCCATACTACACTTTTATCATATCATGATGCAGTTTTGTTCTCCTGTACAACTTCTATTTCATTTAAGTACAAACTAATTAAACTGTATAAACATTACTATTTAGTGATCTAAAACAATTGTCTGAAAGACCTAAAACTAGCTAGTATTACAAAATATATAAGGAGACATAAGAAAATAATTAGAGCAATCACTAATAATACTTCTAAGGTGAAATCAAGCTTCCTTCATACTCAATGATCACATCAGCCAAGGTCGAGCTACTACGTATTTTGAAACGTCGTATGAGTTTCCGAGCAAGGTAATCATACAAAATCACTTCTCTAGGTTTACTACCTCTGACAATCACACGATCATCGTTCCTCCAAATTTGAATATCATCACTCTCCAGAATTTTGAGCCTCCAAAAAGGCTTTAGTTCCACATTACTCACATTATTCCAAACAAGCTCACTTCCTTCCACGCTCGACTCATAAACCTTCAACCTCTTACGGTCGAAAACAAGGATAACAAAAGAATAGTCACTCTTTGCTAGAACATGAAAACCACTTGAGTAATAAAATACTTTATCATCCAATGGTGGTATTGAAGTTGTTCGAAACACTTCATTCTTCATATCAAAGCTTAGTAGAATCTTCTTACCCCATATCCCTCTCCGCCCTTCCCAGTGCACAAAGGATCCATTCTTGCACTGCGACTTTATTGGGCTCTGGATGACCAAATCTTGATCAATATCCAAATTACTCCAAGAATTCGTCCTTTCCGAATACAAACGAGCAAGCAAACAGCTTTGATTGTTGCGTTGCCGTAAATGCACCACTTTGTAATCTTCGTCGAAACCCAAACCCACCCTATCTAAATGATAAAGGATCGAGCAAAAGTGTAAGGAGGAAGTGGTAGAATCTTGAATTGACCTAGAAAAGGATTGCATATTGCAACTTGTGACTTACCTAGAGGTGAACTTAGGCACACTAGACCCTTAACTGCCCAAGATAATATAAGGTTGTAAACCTGAAATTCATGCGACATTAATAACTTCCCGTTGTCTAGGAGATTTATCGATATACTCTTCAAGTTTCGACTATCATCGACATAAGTACTAATAAACCGTAGATATACCTCCTCATCTTTGATGTAATTGTTACGTCGCAACAAAGTGTGCAGTTTTATGAAGTGTGGAGAATCAATGTCGTAACACCATAATTTGCAGACAGCTCTGAATCTGAAGAGGGATCGAACGGGAAGATGCAAGAGTATCTCAAACGCCAAATCGTTGTTCATGATCATTGTTATGTGTTTCTATGAAATTGTTGGAATTGTGCAATGCGATGTACACACGTTTGGTAATTTGTATATATAGTATTAGATTATATTTATGATACAGATGAAGAGTCGATTTGATTTTATTTGATTTATTAGATTTATATATATCCAAGTCGATTCTTTTTCTCTAATCATAGTTCGAGACTTTTTTTTATCTATGTGATTTCCATATTTCTAGACTTTGTATAGGTCATCAAAGTGATACTCCCTCCTTCTCAAGATATTAGACTCATATATCCTTTTGCATGTCATAACATACTTGAGCTATTGTTATTTATGCTAAAAATTTATTTTATTTTCAACTCCACTTAGGGCATCCGCATCGCAGACGCGATGCTGTCTCAGTCTCGTCTCGACGAGACGAGACAGCGTTGCGACGCTCGTCTCGTCGAGACGAGATGAGACATCTCAACGCGCGACGTGTGCCGGCGAGGCCGACCTCGAGCTGGCGAGACGACGCGCGCGCCCCACGTGGCGTGGCGCGCGCTGGAGGATGGCGTGACGCCCACTCGTCGGCTCGCGAGTGGGCGTCGGAATTATTACGTAATAATTTTTATTTTTTTTATAAATTCGAATTTAATAAAAAAAAATTTAAACGGTCAAATGACCGTTGCATCAAACGGTCGAATTTTTTAAATTTTTTTTTCTTTTCTTTTATTATTCTATAAATACTCCATACTCCATTCACCATTTTACACGCACAAACACTACTCTCATTTCTCTTCCATTCACTACACTCATCTATTCATTTATCTCCAATTGTTGAAAAAATGTCCGGCGATGGAAACTCCAGCAGCGGCGGCTCCAGCAGGCGGCGCTCCGACGGGCTTGACTTGAACTCGTTCGACGATTGGGCGAGCATGTACAACTTTTTGGGTACTCCCTTTTATTTTTTAGGTTTTTAAATTGTAATTTTTATTTTATTTAATGAAGTGTGTTATTAATTGAATTTGTTGAAATTAAAAATAAAAAATGAGATTGAATGAATAGTTAAGAGATGGTTTAAGAGATGAAGGGATGCATGTGTTGTCTCTTAGTTAAGAGATGAACTGAAAAGTATAATGGAGCTCATGAATAGTGTATAGATGAGACGGTTAAAAGACGGATAAGAAACAGAGATGCGGATGGCCTTAAACCATAAAACAACATTTCATAAATTCGATGTGCCAAAAAAAAAGTTCTAATATTTTGAGATGGAGTCCACACTTAAAGTTGAGTGTGGGTTGAATTAATGACTATTTTGTCTTTATATGTATGACCCTCCTTCTATATTTATCAATGGAGTTAGGTGATCTTATACTACGCACAGCATGTGCACGCTAGAGAAGCGTGGGAACATTTTCTTCCTGACGCTAACCGGCGCCGGGAAGAAAGACCAGGAGCACCGCCTCAACCCGACGCTCATCGCCGCCATCCGCGCGGCGCTATCCGAAGTCAGATCGCAATCCGTCCCCGGATCGGCGCTCATCACTCAAGCCGAAGGCCGATTCTTCTCCAACGGCGTCGACCTCCGCCCCGGGGCGGCGGCGGCGGAGGAGGAGCTAATCGCGATGGTAGATCTGTTCCGAGGCGTCGTCGCCGACCTCCTCTCCCTCCCCATGCCGACCGTCGCCGCCGTGGCCGGGCACGCGGCGGCGGCGGGGCTGATCCTCGCGATCAGCCACGACTACGTGGTGATGGCGAGATCGAGGGCGGTGCTGTACCTGAGCGAGCTCGACATCGGCATGAGCCTGCCGGACTACTTCACGGCGCTGATCCAGGGGAAATTGAGCTCCAGCGCCGCGCGGCGGGAGCTGGCGCTCCGCGCGGCGAAGATCGGCGGCGATGCGGCGTACGATTCCGCGGAGGAGGTGGCGGCGGCGGCGGTGGAGAGGGTTGAACACGGGATATGCATGTATAATTGCACGATCCCATAACTACTTGTTGAATATGCAACTATCTCTCTATATATCAATTAAATTAATGGCAAAACAAATGGCTATTAATATTGAAGCATAGTACTTTCACTTGGAATTTATGTGACGAATTTTATTGGAAGCATGATGTGAAATACTGGAAAGATTCTCAGGCCATGTAACACTTGAATGAATGTATGGAAAATACTCAAATAAATGTAATTTGATGATTCATGAACTCATATTGAAAGATCAAAGATAAATTCTGATAAATTCAATCTATCAATGTGTAGTACAAAGAAGCTATTCGACCAAAGTTTCTTCCATCTACACAACTTTCTCATGCCTGGAGAAACTTCTGGATTTTCTTCAGCCATTCGACGTATTCTGTGGTGTCCTTGTTGATCATATACCCGTGCAAGAAATTGGTTGTGCTCGCCTTGATCCCTCTAATCTCCAGATACCGGTGGAGTGCCTTCTGCAAATTCTCATCCAAATCCCTAACGAACAAACATACAAGGCTCAATCCATCACCCGACCAACAGAAATGTTTAGAGACGCGTCAATCATATGAAACAGAACTTACCCAAAGTCAGGTCCCTCGTAGGCGATTTGGTCCTCAGAGTTTTTCTCGGGATCTTTCACTGACAAGCTGTCAATCACAATCTCGTCAGGATAAGCAGTGCAACCAAACTCCAGATAGGGTCCACTCCTCTTGGAGGTTTTGACAACCAACGGGATGCTAGATTGGTTCGAGGCATCATCATCATCCTCATCGCCCGTAACAAGGTTGGGCATGTACACTTCGACACTTATGGTTTCACCCTGGTAATCTCTGGTCAGCGATACAGTTTCTGATCCAACACGGTTTTCGATTTTAAAAGGGAAGCCCTCTGGCACCTCCTCCTCAGCCTAATGGAAACCAGAAAAACGGTATTGTTTCCGCAGTGAAAACGTAACAGAAATCAAACAAAGCAGATACATAGCTTCACAAATCTAATACTTATATCTCAAACTTACATAAACGAAACCATCACATTCACAGCCTCAGGTAAAAAGAAATTACACAAACTATTGAACTCCAAAATCCAACTAATGACCAATATGTTTATAGGAAATTTAGATACTTGTTTGCACATATCGGAATTTAATCATAACAACATTTATCAATAATCAAAGCTCAAATATGATCTCTAAAAGCATACAAAAACACTCGAAATAAAACAGTTCCTAAATCTCAAGCAGAAAAAAAACACTCAATAAATGAAAAAAAAACTATATTGCAGAAAGATTATCCTTTTTTGTTAAGAATGAATCTCAAACCTAATTCTAAATTGCAATCGCGGCCTAATTTGTAGTCAATTCAACCATTTCTGCAGAAACAAGCACGAAAATCTGAAGCGAAACAGAGACGGAATAGATAGTAAAATATAGACCTCGGTCACAGAGTAAGAGTCGTTGGCGCATTCAATCTCGTACTCCACGCTTTTCAGCAGCGACTCGTCGGAGCTAATCTCGGTGGAATAGCGGAGGAGAATAGACGGGAATGACCTCGGCGACTGGAGCTCCTTCAGCCGGCCGTTGACGGTGGCGGAGAAGGCTGAGCTGTGGTGGCGGAGGGAGTACCATCGGCTTCCGGCGGAAGCTCGGACGGCGAGAGGTACAAGCCTTGAAGCAGAGCGTATAAGCTTATTGAGTGACATTTTAGGGGTTAGGGTTTTAGGAGTGGAATGTGATGCTTAAATCGGAAGAATATAACCCATTTTTTCCATTCTTTTCTAATTTTTACCCTTTTTTCGGAAAGAAAGGTTTCATTTTTTAGATTTTATAATTGGAAATTCGATTGTTTGGTTTACCAGTGTATTTAATCCCCAAAACTTAAAGAATAAAAATAAACATTGTAATTTAAGATAAAAGTGTTGGAGTAGTAAAATAATGTGTTGTATGTCGGATGTTCACTGTTAGATCATCTCCAATTATATATCAAAATTCATTTTTGGTGTAAAAATCATCTCCAATCAAACATCAAATTCAAATCCATTTTTGGATTTTGCTACCGAACAATACCAAAGATAGTGTTACTGCAAAAAATTATGAGATATCGAAAATCAGTCCATTATTATTTAATTAATATGAATCAATATACGAAATTACAATAACAAATGAAGACGCTCGATTTCAAGAATATTTAACGCGATATGATGCTATAAGAAATAAAAATTCTCTAGTTGATCATTTGTCGGAACAATACAAATTTCGAGTCTTGAATTTTTTGCTATTTTATATGCGTGTTGTGGTATGTGTTTTTATAGTTATGATAGGTTTGTGTTAAAATGACAACCCCTCTTAAAATGACATCGTGACACCGCTTATACGGCTTGATATTATAAACGCTACACAACAATATTACAAACACTACACAACAATCTATAGTTTGTTGTATAGTGTGTCGGATATTCTTCAGACAAGAAATATTCTTTGGTTAAAGACCAAACAAATTGTTTGACCGTCTTTTTCAGATTTTTTTTTGCCACGTGTCAGCTTATTATTCGTCACGTGTACAAATGATTGGTAGGAATGGTGGTATGGTGTTATTTTAAGGGGTGGTGGCACCCTAACATGCCCCGTTATGATATTTTTAAATATGTTTTGATTTATGTTTTAATTTTATTATAACACGTGAAGTGTATTTTAATGTCAAGTTAGTGTAATTTTTTAATATAAAATATATTTAATAGTACATAAATATATTACTAAAAAATTTATTTATTTCTTTATGGTTTGGGAATTAATGTGTAATTTAAATAAGTTAATATAATTGAAAAAGTATTAAAAGTTGGTAGAGGTGGAATCTCGATAACCCAACGCCTCCTAATCACTTTTAGGGCCATACTAGTACAATTTAGGGCCATACTAATACAAAAATTATAATAGTGGTCCATGTCATATACACCAATGTTTGATGCTTTGGTAGAATAAATAATTATTCTCATTCAATAAAGTAAAAGTGAAAATTTATGCAAAATTCGAGTGGTTATTAGTATATGAAATTTTGCCAAAAGAACATTTTATTCTAATTTCATGCTTTTCAAGGTCACATCTTTTTTATAGCTATCTTGACATCCATTACTCCATATAACTTATAACTCATCCTTTAATATTATATTAGTCCATAATTTGGCAAATCTAATGATCTACTTAAAATTTAAATGCATAAGAAAGCGACACAAACATAGCTGTGCTGCCCATTACTCTTTTTCCAAATTTCAGCTTTCTTTTTATCGCTAAGTTGGTGAGGTTGGGAAAGGATCAAAGCAGATAATTCGGGTCATGAGATTTAGATCAAAATCACCCCCTTCTTCTTCGGTGATCTTCAACAATTCACACATAAAATATTGCTGAATCACAGCTGAATTTCTGAATTCAAAAATCTGGGAAACCTTATTTAGTGGTTTGTTCAAAAGGGTCAGCAGAAGGGATTTGTTTCTGTTGTTCTTGATTTTCAATTTCAATCTTGTAGAGGAGTGTTTTGAGTGAATCCCACCGTTCTATTTGTCTTGTGGGACTGACCCATCTCATGAAGATTCAATCTTTACCAGTAAAAATCATATCTTTTTCATATTTTGAGCAGTAATAAATATACACACATACATAGATAGAGAAATGAAGAGATTGTTTGGAAGCCCAGGTAGAAAAAGTGGGCTGATTTTGAGGATTGGGCAGTGTATGTCAGCAGCTGTTTCAATTGGTGTCATGGCCTCTGCTCATGGCTTCTCATCTACTACTGCCTTTTGGTAATTATTTTTTCTACCATTTTATGCTGTAAAAATGTTTTCTTTTAGCCAGCTGTGTTTGCAGATGTTTAGTTTGCTCATTCAATGATGTACTAGTACTAGATGGTGACACTTTCTTTATTGAAGAGGTTCCAATAGTGGAAACCTAGAATTTGCTGTTTCTGGTAACTTGTTGTATATAGAAATATAGATTGGTGATTTTTGGGTTGATAGTGAAAGGGATGTCTAATTTTCTACCAGTCCAATTTAACATGTTCTTCGAAATTGAGGGTTTGATTGATTGGGTGGCAAAAGGGCAATGTTTGAACAAATTTAATGCTGTCTATGATTTGTTAAGTGATGCCGTTGGTGATGGTGAATTAAGTGGCATTTTGTACTGATTTAGTGTCTGAGGTCGATAGTTAGACGCCCTCTTGTTCCTTTTCAGTCGTGGATGTCAATACTTGTGTGGCTAGAAATGGTTTATACTGGAGTAGAGTCGTAGATACTAATGGCTGAAACGTTTTGTTCTGCCAGCTACTTAATTGCATCAATGGGGCTTCAGGTTTTGTGGAGCTTTGGACTCATGTGCCTAGACATACATGCTTTGAGGTTCAACAAAGACCTGCATACGAACATCATTGTGAGCTTGTTTGTTGTCGGTGATTGGGTAAGTGTGACGTGCTTGAGATTCATTAGTTTGAGCTACTTTAATTTCGAGTGTCTATTGCTTATTACAACTGGAATCACTTTGGTTCTGTACTTTTATCTTTTGATACAGTACAAAGACATATAAATGCGTGAAGATGTCATTTTGAGATCTTATTTGACGATACTTCTAGTATGTTCGTTCATACACTCCCGGTCTCCCATGTTTATGTTGAAAATTTCATATGGCACGTTCTTTATTTTGAATGTGGATCACCTTGAACTTGCCAACCACAACTTCTTGTTCTAGGGGTGCACACATGCTACATGCTTCTACGTTGTGCCTTTTATGCAGAAAGTTCAAAGTTCATTTGAACGAGGATAAAAGAGAGGTTAACCAATCAACGTCTATTTGTTTCTAATTAAGACACCAACCTAATTACGCCCGGCCCAGCTAGAGTGCTGTGAAATTATATCACGTAGCAGCATAATAGATATTGAAAGTTGACCTGCCAGAGATTGAATAAAACGTCACTCACGAATAGTTGCAGATGTTCTCGAAGTAGGCCCACCACGGTGATGGGCATGATTGTAAAATTAGAAAAGAAGATGCATGATTTTGTGCATAATTGCATTTAGAGGTGACAGTTTGTGTAAATGCCGTGTTTCATGTTGAGATGATAATGAGAGAACATGACAACATTTAGAGGATTAAAATTTTGTAGGTTTAGAGAGATTAGAGTATCTATAATCTTAAACTACTATATCGACATCCCTTCTGCGTGTATATGTGTGTTTTATTAACTCCCGAATACCTCATTCAATGATGTAAACCTTGTATCGCATTAATGAGTTTTTTATTTGAAGCATACGCACGAAACCATGGACTATGTTCAAGGATATTTGGGCTGCACTCGAGTTTGATAAATACAACATCATATTCGAAAATGTTGCAAAGCGACATGATCTGTTTCTACTAGTCTGTATGCCTGTGTTGGTAATAAAACTGTTTAATGGTGAGGAAAACCTCCGCAGCATGTATCTTATGAAATAGTCAAGACCGTTGCTTGTTAAATGACTATCCGGGTATTTATTTCAGTCGACCAAAGTTGCTCAGAACTTCAATTTGTAATATGTTTTGCAGGTGACTGCTACTCTATCTCTTGCAGCTGCGAGCTCCTCTGCCGGTGTTATGGTGCTCTTCGTTACGGACACAAATATCTGCAAATCAGATTTGAATCTGTCATGCAACATGATCCAAATATCCATAGCTTTTGCTTTCGCGTCGTGGTTTCTTCTTGCCTTGTCTTCGTACATCATGTTTTGGCTTGTGGCATCGATCTAAACAGCATGACCGGATGCTCGTTGTGCCAGTGTATATATACTGTCAATTTTGAAATGAGTTTTCGTAAGAAGCATTTACATTTTTCTTTTTCTTTTTTTACCATGTCTGAACCTCAATCCTTCCCTTATGAATAGGGAAGAGATTCGTTTGTAACATCACACATTCAGTAATATCTTGGGTTCAGTTTGCGTGTGATTTTCAAGTACATTTAGTGTTCCATGTTCAAGAACTTGAAAATATTTGAATTGTTACTCATAGCAAAGTGCATCTTTCTTTTGAAAAATCTCTACTGAAAACTCCAAGATTGGTTTTTTGATGGAATTGCAAAATGGGTGCTGCAAAATCATTGGGAATTCATCAAAGAATTACTATCACAATACACCAAATCCAAACACAACTTCACAAGGGGCAATTTTCAGAACAAGATAATTGGAATTTATGAAGCAAGAAACCCAAGTTCCTCATCATAAAAAAAATTCTCATCCAAGAATTCAGAAGCTGCTTTAACTTCAAGAGATAATAATCTACAAAAATAGTACAGATTATTTTTATGGACCAAAAAGATTACACATTTCACATCAGAGACCATCTTTAGGCAGCAACTGAAGAGAGCAAGAACAACAACACACTGACAGAAAAAGTACAGTTTAAATTACTAAGCACAGATGTCAACATCAGACCTTTACATTACTATCTCTGGTTTCAAAATGCTGGACTTGATCTCCTTGTGAGGCAAAACAACTCCTCCATTGCTGTAAATTTCGTCGCAGACATGAACGTCTTCTCCGAGGATGGTCATGTTCTCCACCCGAGCCCACTGACCAACGGTCGAGTGCCAGCCAATGATACTTGATGATATGCAGGCATGTTTCTTGATGCGGACTCCACGCATGACCGTGCAGCAAGACAGCCTCACACCCGACTCAACGACACAACCAGGGCCAATTGCAACGTCAGGGCCAATCAAGCATCCCTCTCCGATTTTTGCGCTTTCATCCACCAAGACGTTTCCGATTATGTGAGTACCAGTGGCCAATTTAGGAGAAGCTTTCTTCCTCAAGGAGTCCAGGTATAGTCTTAGACCTGTGATGTAATCCTTTGGCTGCCCGATGTCCATCCAGAAACCCGGCAGGACCATTGCGTACAGCTTTCCCTCAGCAGCAATTTTTGGGAAAATCTCCTTCTCAATTGATGTGGGGCGTAATTGGATACGATCAAGCACTGAAGGGTTCAGCAGGTAAATGCCAGCATTGATCTTGTTGCCTACGAATAACTTTGGCTTCTCGACAAACCGCTCAACCTTTCCAGTAGATTCCTCTGTAACAACAACACCATATTTTGAAGGCTCATCCACCTAGATCAGCATATCATTTAGGTTTTAATCAGGTCTATGTTCCAACTCAACAATCAGAAATATTTTTAACTACATATATCTGAAAAAGACTTACCTTGGTTACCATAATAGAAGCTTCACCTCCATGGGATTTATGGAACTCAATCATCTCTTTCAGTGGATACTCGCTGATAACATCACTATTCAGAACGAAAAATGGATCTCCGGATTCATCTATCAGCTTGTCCCTAGCCAATGCAAGGGGACCGGCTGTTCCAAGAGGTTCGGTCTCTTGCGAACATGTGATCTTAATCTCAAGCTTTGCCTCAAAATCTTTCAAAAAGTTCAGCATTACCTGGAAAGGAAGGTATTCATTTGTTAATAAAGCAAAAGGATCTTTCATTGGTAAAATTGCATTGAGACAGAAGCTCACCTCTGGCTGATAATTGATGGCTAGGACTACTTCAGTTACTCCAATAGCCTTGAGGGCTTCTATCTGACACAATGACAAGAAGAATTTTAACATACATGATAGAAATTCTTAGATTTAAAACAGCATCTCAGCTAATGGTGAGCATTAGGCATTAGGCATTGTGCCTGAAATACATGTAGCATAATATAACGTACGACCCAGACCACTCCCCCTCCACCCAACAAAAGGAACCCTCACAGGAATGAAATAGAATGTACCTGGTGCAAAATCATGGGCTTGTTAGCAAAATCAACGAGCGGCTTAGGCACACTCAGTGTCAATGGCCTCAATCTAGTGCCGAAACCTCCAACAAGAATCAATGCCTTCATCCTTACCTGTAGAAGACTTTGATGGATTAACTTGATGACTCAAAACAAATTATAACCTATCTCTGCTCTTTTCTTCATTTATGCATGTATTTAAAATATGATGATAAGTGTCATGATCTAATCAATGTTGTGGGTGTCCCATAACTGTCTTTCTTAGAACTGACTCAAAACAAATGCATGGAGGAGCTAAGAAACAAGGACATATCCGAGTTGGACAGAAACAAAGCACAAATTTAAAGCTGTAGTTGAGGAAATAGACAATCAACCCATAGACACGTCATAAAGAAAGTAATTTCAAATTTTCAATATATTCAAGAGGCCACTCCAAAAGAAAACTGAGGCTGGGAAAACAACAAATTCGAGCTGTACTACAGGCTAACTCTTTCAATCAGAGTAATATAGTGAAATGTTAGCAGGTTCGAAGATATAGACGGTGCACCATGCCATAATTTCTAATTTAGGAGACTGTTCAATCTGAAATCTTTGTTAGAAAAGGAACTTCTGTTCACGCTTTCTTTCTGAGGCAGAGTAAAAGCAAACGAAAGATAGTTGATGGTGCAATTGGGCACCACAAAAGAATCTCAAAGCAATCTAGAGAACATAAAAAAATACTAAAAGAAGATTGACTCTTGCTTGATGAATCTTGACCTGGATTTTGGGTTTAAAAAGTGGATGCAACAGAGTGGAGTAATTAGTAAATCATGCAAAAAAGGGATTTTTAATCGAAAAAAACAGGACTTGCATGGAAATCAACTCTAATCACCTCTTAAGAGACATAGAAAGTGGAAACAAAAAGTGGAGTAGTAACTATTTTAAAACCAGATACCCAAAAGTAAGTAAAGTTAAACAAAAAAGAGATCTTAAGGAACCAACGGAGTACCCAATCAACAAAACAACGCAAAAATCTGTTCATTAGTAGTCGAAATTATTGAAAACCTCATAGAAGTGGTGTGGTAGCAACTACGAGAGTGGTCAGACTTGAAAACAAAGATAATTAACTATTTGAAGAATAAGAATCTAAATTTTAGTTTAACAGCACCTGATCTGAAAAAAAACAAAATGCAATAGTATGTCCATATTTCGTGAAGTCAAGCCTAACTAAATTTTGTTGAGAGCTCAAATACATCTCCAGATTGGGATGGAGCCAACCTAATCAATCTGAAAGCTTACAATCTCAGCCCATTCACTACTCATTGTATGTAAATGATCATCAGAAGCTACATTACAGTGATTAGATAATCCAAAACTTGATTTTCCATTTCCACATCTAAGATTGGAAACCAAATTCCACCAGTTGCGTATATGCATCTCCTATCCTAAATATCTTCTCCTTCATCTCCATATCTCCACATCTCCTTTACCGAATCCATCTAAGTTACTAAAAAAAAAGGCTATATTTTATCCAGAAAGTGAAAATTAAAAAATAATGGAATGCCACAAGGATCCCAATTTGACGTCTCTGCATCGGATCCAGGCTCCAGCTAACACCATTCCATTCAACTAACAAATTGGAACAAAACTAAAAAAATCCTATGCTAATCAGCACAAGCAACAACAGAAGATCGAATTTTGAAACCAATGAGACAAAAATTACACCTGCAGCATTGCCAATTACGGAAAATGTTGGTTTAACGCAATAAAATACCTGAATTTTGGGGATTTACAGCAGATCTAGGCGTAGTCAAAGTCAACAAATGCTGTATGTTCCTCGCTTTACCACAAATCTCAGCGATTTGTGGTTTTCCTGAGAGAGAGTGAGAGAGATGTCGGTAATGGCGATTGAGAGACAAAGAAGAAACAATAAATATATAGAGATGGATAGATACAGTTGCATCTGTATGTATATATACCGAACTGCTGACTTCCTCTTTTTCGATTCAATAAACCGAATTAAATTACATTTACTATCTTAATTATTAGTCAAACCGAATTACATACTCAGTCTCACTTTGGGAGTCTCAATTGAATTCGACACAAATATTAAGAAATGTAAAGAAAAATTGGTGAAAAAAGATAGTGGAGTGTGAGTGCTACCTTTTTATATTAGTTTTATAATAAAATATGAGTGAAAAAATGTTAGTGGAATGTTGAAGCCTAATGCCATTTATGGAATATTTCAACCGAGACTCCTAAAATGGGACACCCAAAAATAGTAAGCCGGACTCCTAAAGTGGGACGGAGGGAGTAATAAATTTATATATAGACTTCTTTTGATAGACTCATAACTTAATAAATTTATTAAGTGAGTTTTATTATTGTAGAAGTTTTATAATGTGATTGAAATATGAATTTAATTTATCAAAAATAAAATAATAATCCGTACACTATATATATTTTGTTATGCATGCTATAAAATGGAAAAACACTAAAATGAATCTTTTAATGGAAAGTTACAATTAATAGAAAATTCCACAACTAAAAAGAGTAATTTATTCATATTCGATGACTGACTGGCATTACTAGGTGAATCATTATGTAAATTGGCTATGAAATTTTGATAAATTATTGAAGTATTTGAAATTATTATTCGGAATAAAAATTAAGTATTTAAAAATAATAGTAGGACTGTATTTATATGTTTTCATGTACAAAAGAAAACGCCTAGCTTAAATGATCTCTTTGTAACTAATTAGTAGTATTTATATTAACCTTTTTAATGTTAGTACATGAAAAATAGTCAACTCTTTAAAATTCTATTTTTAAGAAGTTGACCTTAAACAGATTTAAAAAAAAGGTTTGTAGAATTATAATTTCCTTAGATCTCATTGTGTGGTTAAGTATTCCTAGATTTCTTTCCTATTAAAATATACTCCATTATATGATGACTTTTTTAATGGACAACTTCTACTTAAAAATTATTAAATTTACAAATGATTTATTTTATTCGTTAGAAAATGAGAGTAAGAAATGGAAGATTGGAAATCACTCAATAAGCACATGGAGCACATGGCAATTTGGTCGATCGATTATTTTGTTCCACCTTGTTATTGGATTATTTATTAATATACTACTATATTTCACACGTCATCATTTTGAACCAAGATTATTAGCTTATTAATCTTGATATGTGTCAATAAGGAAAGATATGATTCTTAACATTTAGGAACTATGACAATATTGTAAGGGAATAAGTTGATTTGGTTAGAATATTCCTTGTACTACATACCATTCACCCTATTTAAAAGGGAATAATAATAAAGCAATAATCATCTCAACAAATCCCAATCTTTTCTCTTAATCCATTTAACATATCTTTGTATCACTATTGATTTCGCTACATTTAGTGAAATGATATAGTTATAAAAACATGTGTTAGTGTTGAGGCATCAAACTTCAATCTATGTTGACATGAATCATATTTTTAATTATTGAAGGTTAGGTGATTCACATGGCCAACCATCATTTGCGTTTGTTGTGATTGAATGAAGCAACACTTTTATAGCTATGAATTTGTCATTATATAAGAGCAAGTTAAAAGGTTTTATGAAGTTTTAATTGTGTGTTTGGTATGCATGGATGGTGGTAGTATTAGTGAATGACCTGCGTTTGTTGTGTTTCAACATGCCGGTAGTGTATGAATGTTAACATCTTCTTGTAAATAAGGTGCATTATAGTTTGAGATATATAAATTATTGGTATATTATGATAGATTGCAATGATAAATTGTTAGCCGGATATTATTAATTAATTAAGTTTTTAAATATAAAAATTTAACGAATTCTTGAAAACAATATTCCACCATTAGTCATTTTGCTTCAATGATCGAAGGGTGACAAAATGGGTAGCGGGTAATGGGTAATCCCCATCTCGACCCGCTACCCACCGAGTATTGAGTACCCGCTACCCGATTATAACGGGAAATGGGGCAGCATCGGGTAGTGTGTTTTAGAGTTTTGCGGGTAGCGGGTATACCCACTACCCGCGCGGGTATACCCGTTAGTCCCGATAATACCTGTTATTATTAGTATTAGCCATATTCCATCTTTTAATACTCCCTTTGTTTCATATTAATATAGGTGTTTCAAATTAATTAAAGCAGAGAAAAAAAGTAAATAGTTAAATAATAATAGCTATATACGCACTCATTTTGAAAAATTAAAATTAAATAGTTAGGACGAAGAAAAAATAAAGTAAAAGAGATAATAATGTAGAAAAGAGTATTTATATTATTATATTTCCAAAATAAGTGAAGAAAATGAAATGTCTCTATTAAGCAGAACAGTGGGAGTACTTTATATAAACTAAAAGTTCTTTTAAAACATTTTTATATTCCAACGAACATACAATTGAAAACTCACCGGAACTAGCTATAGAGTGTCTCCTCACTTTTATTCTCAATCTAATTCAATGTTTACCATCAATATTAATAAAGTAAATTATGGAGCATTGATGGTTATTATGGTTTTCAAATTTTTTATTAGGATTTTGGGTCGGGTACGGGTACCCGCAAGTCGGGTACGGGATACCTGACACGGGTATCGGATAATCCCGGTATGTCGTGGGGCGGGTATTGAGACAACAAATTTGGCTAAAATCGGGTACGAGTACCGGACTTGTCGGGTGCGGGTATCCGCGGGTAACCCGTTTCGCCACCCCTAGATGGAACTAAGTGCCATACACTTTCCTTGTGTAGGATTGAAGAATATCACCGTTGCTAGAGCTATAAGAAATCTAAAATAAGAAAGAATATCAGACAAACAAAAACAACTCGATTTTGTTTAGATTCTAATTTTAATAAACACTCCCAAATTATGTGTATCTGAAATACCAAACTCTTACAAAATATACAAGTAGACAAAGCAGATGACTACAACAATTATATCCCATAATTGGAAACTTCACCAAAAGTCAAAATAGACACAAATCACATTTGGAAAAACAAAAAAATAGAAGATGTTCACATTCCACATTCAAGAAAACAGATATCAACTGTTCATAGGCTTTATACATTTGCACAAACCAATGACAGACCTACAGATGATAAGTTGTGCATAGCTGCAAGCAAAAATTCTTCCTTGAAATTATACAACTCTTTCAATATTATTTCAATATGATTATACAAATTATTCCTTGAAATTAAACAAATTATACAAATCTTTCAATATTATTTCAAGCTCTGCCAAAATTGTAGACAACCTATAAAATAAGCATATCGAAGCTCCGTAAAAAATGCAGAAAGAGATTAATTATTTTTGTTCAATGTTGGGTTCATTATCTTTATTTTTTGTTTGTATGTTACATTTTTTTTCGTTTGTTTTGTTTATATCAAAATCATTTATACTTATACCCACAATATTGCATTATGATTAAGAAACTATGACAGGCATTTATTTTGCAAAAAAAATATATAAATCATTTTTTCAGTAATAAATATTTTAACGAATGGTTTTTTCAAGAAGCCAAATAATTCATTAGTGCCCAACTACAAAAGTAATAATTGTAGTTACTCAGAAAGAAGGATAGAAAATATTTTACAAATTTATTCTTTCACTAAAGTTCTGACGCTAAAATAATTAACTAATATCATAAAAAATTACCGTGGACATATATGTCACAATTTATAAGATACTTTTCATTTAGTGTTGTATATTAGTAGTACTTCTAACTAAATAAAGTACTGACAGAAATTTGTCTCTCTTATCTTTTTCTCCTTAAGTCGTGAATCATAAAAATTGCCTATCTTAGTATTTCTTAAAAAATAAATAATCTATCTTTCTCTTCTTAAAGACATACTCCTACTTCCTTTGTCTCATAAAAAATAAGAATACTTAAAATTTAGAATTGATTTTTTAATATAATTAAATTGATATATTAAATTAAATGTAATGAGAATCAGAGAACACTTAATTAGGTGTCCAAATCCTTGATAAATCATTGGATAAGAACTTTTTTGCAATTAAATGCACAAAACTATGCTAAATTACTTAATGTGATTAAGAAAAGAACAATAATCCCAAAAAGTGTTGGAATGAAAAAAAAAATTTTAATTTTATTTTTGTAGTAAAATTATCTATATATGATAAATATCTAGATGTTATATAGAACTCTAGAATTAAATAGTAGAATATCTAAATATTTTAGTAGAAATATCTAAGATTCAGAATTCTCTAGAATCTAGATATTATCTAGTTTTACTAAAAATATAGATATAGAATATTTAAAGAGTGGAGCAGAGAATTCTAATAACTAAGGGATGCCTATAAATAGAAGAGTGTTGTATCATTTGGAATAACTTCGAGAAAGGTTAGGGATGCAAATAGACAGTGTACAAATCTTCATAGAACTAACCAAAATCAAGCAAAATTCAACAAATATACATAGATTGCTTATAAATCCATACTTCATTGCTGACTGTTGCAAAAAACAATTAAAAATACATATCAGAAATGTAAAACGACATTAACCGAAAAAATGTTAAACATTATTTCCATACCTGGATCATGTAATTGCTAAATTTGTCTTTTGAGAGCGATTCTACATGTTGCATCACTAGCCCCATCATAATAGAGCGCGTAGAGGTGCATCTTTGACTTTTGATTATTCCCTCAATAACAAAACTGCTATGCTTATTCATGAAAAAGTGAACAAAATTCTCCCTTAAGATGCTCTTAGCAAAATCCAAATGAATTTCATTAATTGACTCAAAGATGGTACTAACAACCTTATATGCATGCTCATGCCCAATATATTCCACAAAAGAACATTATAGACAATTAACCACTTGAATCTTATCAGAGTTAGACATTATAGGTATGGCGACAACTTGAACATGAGAGTCTGGTAGACTGTAACACAATTCATTGAAATGAGGCATCAAGACTTCAATTATGTCTGAAACAGTCACGAAAATTCTACGGAAATTCTACGGTTTAAAAACCGCTGCAACACACACCCGCCATACACATTACAAGCTAGATTGAATGCATCAGCCTTCAGCTCAGCACAGATAAATGCCAAATGCTCATATTGCATGGCTCTTCGATAAACTACTCAACTAACATAGAATTTCTTTTATCCTTATTGTAAGATAGCAAAAAAAAGCATAATCAAAATAAGATAAATACTTACCGAATCAAATAAAGAACCAGTAGAAACATAACATTAAAGAAATCCAGAGAAACAAACATATTGTAATCGAAATCAAAATGAAATCAGGCAAAATTCAACTAAAATGTAAACAGCATTGATAAGGCTCATTTCATGCATTAGTTTTGAGTGATATTATATGCTTTTGGGGAAGATAATGCACAAATTTTGAGCTTAAGTGTGCAGAAATCTGCTGGACCTAGGAGTTTGTGCTAATTGACCTGACAGATGCAAAAGAGCTGATTTTGAAATAAAATACCAGAAGTCGTCGCTCGGACCTAGGAGAATCAGGAAGTTGACGACAGGAGCAGAAATGGAACAAAAAGTGCAGAAAAAGTCGCTTAACTGGTCAAGGAGATAGAATGGCGGAATGGAGCAGAAGTGCAGAAAGAGTCCTCTACATGGTCAAGAGACATAATGGCGTGCTGACATGAAGATCATCAATTACTGCAAGGATAAAATGGTCAATACCGACAAGAAATTGCCTTAGGGTTGAAGTTGAAGCCACTCTATAAATAGAGGCTTTCCACAATGAAGAAGCCGCGCTTAACGCTATCGTAGATTAGGTAGGAAGCTCTCATAGGCGCTTAACGCCACCGCTGTCTCATAGGCGTTAGATAGTTTGCTGCTTTCTTGGCTTAAATCTGTAGTTTCATCGGAGGTATTGATTACTTCGCCGTTAGATCTCGACTAATTTTCAGTTTTATGCAGCTTTGGTGTTTATTTTCATGTTGATGATGCTATTTACTTATGTTTCTTGGATGCTTTTCGCAATTGGTGGCTTAGATGTTTAGATTCATGTTGTTTACATGATTTCCAGTAGTTTAGAGGTTGAGATTTAGTTGTTCACATGTTCGATTTCTGAGATTCGATAGTTTAGGTGATGCATTTAAGGTAATTTGTGTTCATTTCGCTTTTTGCTTGACCCGGTAGAGTAGATCTGTTAGTTCTAGCTTGAATTTCGTGTTTACGTCTCGTTTTGAAGCATGCTCTATTTTATTTCTTCAATGGTGTTGAAGCTCTGTTCCATGCTCTGTTTTTACTTGGTTGTTTGGAGAAGATGAAGTAGAAGTTAGTTAGAAAATCATATCTGCTTTTTGCTTTTCACAACTTTCTGTCAGCCCAGCATGTTTAGGAAAAATGGTCCGCACTTGTTTTTGCATCTTTGTCTACCTATTTTGGGAAAGTTCCAGCATGTTCATTCTGTTACAGGTGTTCTAGTTAGTTTAACTCAAGTTTACAAGTTGCCTTGAGTTTGGTTGTCATGCAAGTGTCCGTACTTCTCCCATCCGCTAGGTCAGTTAGATAGAGTCCAGTTAATTCCGTCAGGTCAAGTAGATTAGAGTCTTAACTCACTCAATGAATGCGTGGCAGCAGCCGACTCCTTTTCCAATTGTGTCGTAGAAACGATCTCGAGTAGGTCCATAGTCCCTGTGGTTCGACCCCGCTCTTGTTGCTTATACTTAGTAATATTTGTTGCATTAGTGGGAAAATTATAAATCTTGTTGAAAGGAACTTCACGTGCACACGACACACGTGCAAAAACCCTGTCTTCAAGCATACAAAATATAAACAAGATGAAAATCAAGCAAATTATAAACAAGATGAAATCAAGCAAAACGAGGCAAAATCAGGCAAAACATAAACAAGATGAAATATAAACAAGATGAAATCAGGCAACATAAACAAGATGAAATCAGGCAAAACGAGGCAAAATCAGGCAAAACATAACAAGATGAAACAGGCACGAAAATTCTACGGTTTAAAAACCGCTGCAACACATAACGCTACTGTTTAGGCTTGCAAAGAGGATGGCACACCAAATTCGGGCATTCTTGACCCAAACAAGTGAACAACAGGATGCAGTATGATTAATATCGGCACACACACACAATATTATATCAAAACAGTTTAGAATTATACTCACAATATTGCATTATAATTAAGAAACTATGACAGGTATTTATTTTGCAAAAAAATATCTAAATCATTTTTATGATATATATATTAACAAATGGTTTTTTTATCAAGAAATCAAATAATTCATTTAGTGCCCTAACTACAAAAGTAATAGTTGTAGTGACTCATAAGAAAGGAGAGAAAATATTTTACAAATTTATTCTTTCACTAAAACTAAGTAATATCATAAAAATTTACTGTGGACATATATGTCACAATTTATAACCATCTTTTTATTTAGTGTCATTGTACTATATTATTACGACTTCTAACTAAATATAGTACAGAGTCTTTTTATTCTTTCTCCTTGAGTCATGAATCATAGAAATTAGCTATCTTAGTATTTTTTCTAAAAAAAATACAGGTAGTGATAGATGTATATAATTATACGTACATATATAATCAAACTTTTTTTTAACATTTTACATTGAAAATCATTTCATAAATATTAATTGATTTAAAAAATAAATTTCATACTAATCATTTGCAACACTTCGAGAAAAAAAAAATTAACCTAAATATTTGTATATTCAAGCAAAAAACTATTTTCTTACTAAATACTCCCTCCATCCCCGATTAAGAGTCACACTTTGATCGGACACGAGTTTTAAGAAATGTAAAGAAAAGTTGGTTGAAAAAGTTAATGGAATGTGGGACCCATTTTTTTATATTAGTGTTATAATAAAATGTGAGTGAATTGTGTTAGTGGAATGTGAGACCTACTTACTATTTATGGTAAAAATAAAGTGTGACTCTTAATTAGGGACGGACTGAAATAGAAAAATGTGACTCTTAATCGGGGACGGAGGGAGTATTGTATAATTAATTTGAATCAAGCTGTAAAATCATGTTAGAATTTGATATAAAATTTCTAAATACTATTACAAAATTGGATTAGTGTTCTAAAAAATATATGAAATTCCAAATACTATTACAAAATATATAAGGAGAAATCACTAATACTACTTCTAAGGTGAAATCAAGCTTCCTTCCTACGCAATGATTTTGTACTCAATGTTTTCACCACCCGTAGCCAATCTCCCACACATCTTGAAAAGTCCAATGATTTTCCGAGCACGGTAATCATACAAAAGCACTTCTCTTGATGTACGACCTTTGAGAACCACACAATTGTCGTTCCTCCAAATAGGAATCTCATAACTCGACCTTAAATTGCACTTCCAAAAAGAATATAGTTCCACATTATTCACATTATTCCAAATAACCTCACTTCCTTCACCGCTCGACTCATAAACCTTCAACTTACATTCGCCCATAACAAGGATAACAAAAGAGCACTCAACCTTTGCAAGAATCGCAAAAACCTTATATGACTTGAAGTACTTATCAAGCACTTGGTCACCCATTCCTGATATTTTAATTGTTCGAAACCTTTCATTCTTCTTATCAAAGCTTAGTATAATCTTCTTATGCATTGTCCTTGTGAACCCTTCTCAGTGAACAAAAGATCCATTCTTGCACACCGACTTTATGGGTTTCTGGATGATCAAATCTTGATCGCTATCCAATTCCCTCCAAGAATTCGTCCTTGCTGAATACAGATTTGCATGTAAACAGTTGTGCACGGAGCACAGCATCAACTGCACCACTTTATAATCTTTGTCAAAACCCAGTCCCACATGATGAACATAAAATTTTTGTCTATCAGTAGATGCATAAAGAGGAGGTGGTAGAATCTTGAATTGACCAAGAAAAGGATTGCATATTGCAGGTCCTAACATATAAGGATAAATTATGCAGACTAGACCCTTAACCGCCCCAGATACAGATATAGATACAGGTGCATAGTTTAACCATGGGTCATTATGCTGAAAGTAATACCCCAACAATGACTTCCTATTATCTAGGATATTTAGTGATAATTGTCTACAACCATAGATGAAATCAGAAATAAAGTATAGATATACCTCCTCATCTTTGTTGTTGTTACGTCGCAACGTATGCAGTTTAATTAAGAATTGTGCTAAAGAGAGGAATCAAACAAGGACACTGATATTAAGAATTTTCATTGTCAATTAGATAGAATTGCAATTTTGTTTTGTTGATCAAACAGCTAAGGCTTTTGGAGTAAGATTATCAAAACCCAAAAAACCAAGATCAACCTTTTCAACAGGTTTGCACTTCTATTTCATTAAGCACGAATTAATCTTTATAAACACTAACTGGATCACTTTTTGGTAGATGGAAACAAAAATTCTCATATTAGAAAGAAAAGTATAGGATTAATGTTCTAAAAAATACCTGAAATTCCAAATACTATTACAAAATATACAAGGAGAAATTACTAAGTACTACTTTTAAGGAGAAATCAAGCTTCCTTCATACTCAATTATATCATATTCTGAGACTCGGCTCCCACCCATCTTGAAACGTTTGATGAATTTCCGAGCACGGTAATCATACAAAAACACGTCTCTTGATCTACGACCTTTGAGAACCACACAATTAGTTTGAAAAGGAATGTGATAACTCCACTGAATATTGCACTTCCAAAAATAATATAGGTCCACATTATTCACATTATTCCAAATAAGCTCACTTCCTTCACCGCTCGACTCATAAACCTTCAACTTACATTTGTCCACAACAAGGATAACAAAAGAGCACTCACCCTTTGCAAGAATCGCAAACACCTTATATAACCTAAAGTACTCATCAAGTACTTGGTCTTCCGTTTGTGATATTATAATTGTTTGAAACACTTCATTCTTCATATCAAAGCTTAGTATAATCTTCTTAAACCATGTCCTTGTGTATCCTTCCCAGTGAGCAAAGGATCCATTCTTGCTCACGGACTTTATGGGTTTCTCGATGACCAAATCTTGATCAATATTATCCAATTCACTCCAAGAATTCGTCCTTGCCGAATATAGATTGGCGTGTAAACAACTATGCTCCAAGCACGGAAGCAACCATACCACTTTATAATCTTCGTCGAAACCCAATCCCACATGATGAGCATAAAAATCTTGTCTATGAGTAGAAGCGTAAGGAGGAAGAGGTAGAATCTTGAATTGACCAAGAAAAGGATTGCATATTGCAATGCCTAACCCAAGATAACTCATGATGACTAGACCCTTAACCGCCCCAGATATAGATTCAGTCCCCCGAAAGACATATGACATCAATAACTTCCGGTTATCTAGGAGATTTAGTGATACTCGACCATAAATTAAATCATAAGTAAACCATAGATATACCTCCTCATCTTTGTTGGTGTACAATTTTCTAAAGTGTGGAGAATTAATGATGTAATACCACGATTTGTGGACACCTATGAATTTCAAGAGGGATCGAACAGGAAGATGCAATAGTATCTCAAACACCACATCGATATTCATAGCTATGTGTTTATATGAAATTGTTGGAATTATGCAATGCAATGTACACATGGTAATGTATATATATTAGAAATATATTTCTATTAACGGCGGTGCTTAGGGTTAGGGTTATTGCTCTTTTCATATTTCGAGACTTTTTTTTTTCTCTAATCTTGATTTCCATATACTTTTTTCTGTATGCAATCAATTATTGATAGTCTATTCTTTCCATATTTCGACCGCTCTTTCCAATTATTGATAGGGTATGTGATATTATAAAATTGGTTAGTATATTTTTAGGGAGTGTAAAATATTGTAAAGTTGCTATATATGATTACAACTCCATTTCCCAAAATTAATTATTATCGGATCCTTAATGCGATGACCAATTAATCCTCAACTAAGCATGTAAGATTATTGCATATATCAAAAGCTTTTAAGGCACTTTTTTATTTAGAAAAGTTTCACTATAGTCAAATCATTTATTTTTTTGGTGAGAAAAGCGAGCAGAGCCCGATTACACACTAACGAACGTAAGAAACGTCAAATCATTTTTATATTATTATAATTATCATTTTTTCACTTTAAACTTATATTCTCTTACTTTACTCTTTATTTGATTTATTTTTCTTTTTTTAAAAAAACTTTATTACCTATCCTTAACAAATTAAAAACATCCATTTCTTAAGCTTTGTGCCAGAAAAGAAGTGTCTCATCTATGAAGAAACTGAGTGAGTAACACCTATCATAACACTCCGAAATGGATTCAGTCTAACATATGATTATAATTTTATTATAAACTAATTGCAATTCTAAAGAATATTAATAAGAATAAGTAGTAAATAAATAAGTATACTAAATCAAATGAGTAATATAAATTTCTAACATTATTTAATGTTATGATTATCAAAATTGCAGAGTGCTATATAGCATCACCAGTTTATATCCGCGTGCTCGTCTACTATTGTGGATACTCTAACCGTTGAATGGATAAAAAATGCATGAGAAAAGTAAAAACAAAAAGAGAAAAATGTGAAAGAACAAAACATAGATAAATAGCACTAAAAGATCATTTATGTCACGTGCTTTTGTCATTTTTAGTGTTCGAAATGGGGCTAATCTGCATGGATCCGACCCGCTTAACTTCTTACTTTTGACCAACCCAACACAACCCAATTAACAATACCATATCTTTAATTTTAGGATAACAAAAAGTAAAGGAAAATTGTTATTCCATTTCCCAAATTTCAGTTATAGAACCCCAATCGTCAATTCCAAGTCGCAAATCCAAAATCCGTAAAATATGTATTCTATTTTTAAACTTAATTACGATCGAGACATAATATATTGAATCAACAAAAAATTCGACCTGATCCAATTGTCTGAATAAATATAAGTAACATTTCTTTCGATAGTGACAAATGTACATAAAATTTCGAATTTCTTCAACATTTTACATTGAACGACAATTTATAAATTTAATTCCCTCCGTCCATAATTAAAATTCCATATTTAATCGGTACGAGTTTTAAAAAATTATTTGACTTTTATGCATTCCTTCTATCTCCTATTAATTATCTACTTTTACATTTTCGTTTGCCCCTAATTAATTGTCCACTTTCACCTTTTACCATAAAATGGTAAGTATGTCTCATATTCTACGAACTTAATTCACTCACATTTTATTATAAAACTAATATACAAAAGATGATACGCATATTCCACTAACTTTTTCAACTAACTTTCCTTTACATTTCTTAAAACTCATGTCGGAACCAAAGTGGACAACTAATGGGGAACGGAGGACGTAGTAAAGTGGGTAGAAAATTAGTAGAATGCAGTGTCTACTTTTATATATTGGTTTTATAATAAAATGTGAGCGGGATGGAGGGAGTAATTGATTTTTAAAATAAATTACATACAAATCATTTTGCAACAAAAAGAAATTGAATTTTAACTTAAATATTTACATATTTAAGATCATTTTTTTAAAAAAAATGTGTAGTTTATTCGAATCAAAACTAAAAATCATGTTAAAATTTGATCAAAAAGTTTCCATATCATTTCTTTTTTATTACATAATAATAAAAAACTGATTTTCAGAAAAACTAGTCCTAAATCTCAAATTTAAGTATTTATACTTCATGTTTAATTAATTTTTCTTATTAATATAAGGACAAAAAATTAAAGAATAAAAAGTAAATAGTGTAATGCAAAAGGAGATGCCAATTACCGAGCAGAGCGGTTCATTTATGAGAACTTTTACATTTGAAATTATTTACAGCATGATATATAGTAGAGTAAAGGCCAAATGTGGTCCCTAATATATGGTCGTTTTATCAATTTGGTCTTTAACATTATCTTTTTGATTATTTGATATCCCTCACAAATAAACTCGGACCCGAATCGGTCCTCACTTAAAAAACCGTAAAAAAATAGATGATGACCGCAATTTGATTATATTAAATTACTAAGGTATATACCACACCAGCATAAACACAAATATATATAAAATATATTTTATATATTTTTAAATTATAAAATCTATTGTGAAATATAAATTATATTTAATTTATTTTTAAAATTATAAAATATAAATAATATTATAAAAATACTCTTATTTTCTATTTTAATTGATGTTGACAGTCAGGTATACCGCAAAAGTAAGGTATACTGAAATTTGGTACGGTATACCGAAAATGAGGTACGGTATCGGTATGGGAATTCGTCATATCGAAAATAAGGTATACCGAAGTTCGGTAAAACTTTGGTAAAGTAAAGGTATGACTTTTTTGCATACCGTATTTACGATAAGGTATACGGTATGGTGTTTTCGGTAAGGTATACCTTACCTACCCACCCCCCTATGTGAGACAATTGCAAAATTATAATTTATAATTTTCCAATTTTAAAAGTAGAAATTTATAAAAATATTTATAATTTTTATGATAATTATCTATTTTCATTAGGCATGATCCGACCCGGCTAACTCTTACTTTGACCAACCCGACCCACCCAATTAACAATATTTACTCCCTCCGTCTCAGTTTTTCATTTCGCATCGTCCCACATAATTTGTCCCATTTCACTTTTATCATTTTTGGAAGTGAACCCCGTATTCCACTAACTCATTCCTACTCACATTTTATTATAAAACTAATATATAAAGGTATGACTCACATTTCACTAACTTTTTCAACTCACTTTTCATTACAATTCTTAAAATCCTTGTTCGGTCAAAGTGATCCGAATGATCCGGAACGGAGGCAGTATATATTAGGATAACAAAGAAATAAAAAGAAAAGTTGGCTTCCAATTCCAATATTATCATCTCTTCAAATCCAGCCCTAATTCATCAATCGAATCCACCAAAATTCTCACTCAATTCCACTCAAATTCCCAAATTCCAGTTATCAAAACCCCAATCCTCAATCCCCGATCCAAAACCCTCCAATTTTCTCTGCGAATTTGCCACATTCCGATGAAATGATCGTCTCCCCCAACGAACCCTACATCGCGCTCGACTCGAGCTCGAGGTCGATCAACGACACGGTGAATGGGACGCACCACTTCACCATCCGCGGCTACTCTCTGGCGAAGGGCATGGGCCCCGGAAAGTACGTTTCTTCCGACACTTTCAACATCGGAGGCTACGATTGGGCGATTTACTTCTACCCCGATGGGAAAAACCCCGAGGATTCGTCCACGTACGTCTCCGTTTTCATCGCGCTGGCGAGCGAGGGCACCGATGTGAGGGCGCTGTTTGAGCTCGCTCTGTTGGATCAGAGCGGGAAGGGGAAGCATAAGGTGCATAGTCATTTCGATCGCGCGCTCGAGAGCGGGCCTTATACGCTCAAGTACAGAGGAAGCATGTGGTAATGATTCGCAATTGTTTGGTTTTGTTTTAATTCGTTGGTTTAATTGGTGGATGAGTGAAATTAGAAATCTAGAATTTGGTTGTGATTGATGAATTCTGGACGATTAGGGTTTGAAATACGGTTTTGTTGAATACTTTTGCTCATTTGTTTGTGATTGAAAAAGGCGAAATCTCGATTATGTTTGTAGCATTACTAATCTACTTGTGTTTGCAGGGGTTATAAGCGTTTTTTCAGAAGGGCTGCGTTAGAAACTTCTGATTATCTGAAGGATGATTGTCTTTCTATGCATTGCACTGTGGGAGTTGTTCGAACTCGCGTTGAGGGACCAAAGATGTATAGTGTTCACGTCCCCCCATCAGATATGGGTCAGAGTCTCAAGCATTTGCTGGATGCTGAACTTGGTTGTGACGTAGTTTTCCAAGTCGGAAAGGAGTCATTCAAGGCTCATAAGATAGTACTTGCTGCCCGTTCTCCTGTATTTAAAGCTCAGTTCTTCGGACTAGTTGGAAATCCTAATAGTGGAAAGGTGGAACTGAAGGACGTTGAACCATCCATTTTCAAGGTTTGTTTCTTTGTCTTGTAACATTAACCACTTTGTTCGGGTTGAAATAAATGGGGTGGAGTTATAGATTCTTGACTTTATGAACCTTGAAAGTATCGTATGAAATTACGCGTGTGATTTTATTTCCATGTTTTATTACTAGTAAATTATATATAAGCTGAAGAAACATCAGCAAATTAAAATGCATTTGAGATCAAGGTTTAACAAGAAAGGATTTAAGGTAATCGCAAAGAGGCAGATGTATGATTAACTTAGCTCCGAATTCTGAACACAGTAAAATCCCTAGCAAAAACGAATGCATACTTGAACTCTAACCAACTGGAAGTATATCATAACTTTCCTTCATTGCCTCATTTACATGTGGTTTTATATTTTTTTCAATGGTTGTGGATTAACAAAATTCTACTACATGAGAGGATAAGAGAGGTGAAATTATAATTGTCCTTGTTTTTTTTTTATTAATTTGGTAACACATAATGCCGTCAGATTATTATACTTAGAATTTTATTCAAGACTTATGCTGGCTATTTCATGAAATGGAAAGCATTGTTTTTCTTGTACCTTAGGGCTGGTTGTGAGGTATTATTTGACACATTAGGTGAATTGAATCCTTAGTCTTTAGGTTGAGCTTTTCTATCACACTGTATGAATGTATTATACCATCCACATTTCTCAGCTACATGGGACCTCAACTGTGATACCTAAGACTGTTGTTAACAATCCTTATGGATGGTCACTGGAGTTTGTGTATTAAATGTATTGCAAATGACATGCATGTCGTCTGGTTCTTTACTTCTTGACAAGTCATCTTTGTTAATTTATGTGGTTAATTATCTGCAGGCTTTGCTACACTTTATTTACTCCGATGAACTTCCTGATTTTACTGAAATCGATGATTCAACGCCTGCTTCTTCTACGATCATGATGCAACATCTATTGGCTGCTGCGGACCAATTTGGTTTAGATAGGTTGAAGCTTTTATGTGAAGCAAAATTATGTGAAGAGTTCAGCACTGATACAGTGGCAACAACTCTTTCCCTGGCAGAGCAGCATCACTGCACGCAGCTCAAGCCCATATGTCTAAAATTTGCTGCAGCAAACTTGGGAGGTGCGTGTAGTCCATAGATCTGAGTGGTGCAAGTTTTCAGGTTATGTCAATTATAATTTCCACTCCGTTATCTGGAGATATGTTATGATGAAATTAAGTCTTCTTCGTATCTGGTGGCTATTTTTGTTTTCTGTGCCTTAATCACATGTCTGCATGTCTTTTCTTCGTTTTCCCATCCAAAGAAAGTGAAACAGAAATATAAAAAGGAAATAGATAGGTGAAGTTTATAATGTTGCACCTAAGAATACTTTGAAATGCGACCTAGCTTCAATAAACAAGTATGTCAACACGAATCCTGATTCAGCTATTTCTGTCATGCATAGATGCTATTCTGCATTTAATCATAATAGTTCTGACCAAAACAAACTTCAAGACCATTTCACTATAGGTTAATGCAACTAAATTATGTTTACAAATAATGATTTGTGTAACCACTATGTTCAATGTAATATAATTTCATAAGAGCAGCAATTATCATATTTTTTATGTCTCAGTTCAGTACTATACATGAGCACATGCTTAATATGAATGCTCAAAAGTCCATGGCTCCAAGATTGCCTTATCGTGCTTTTGCTTGCATGAGGTAGTTTAAGATGCGTATGCATTTGGAGTTGATGCTTTTCTGGGTAAGAGCTCTTTGATGTTTGGATAGCAGGAAGTATTGTAAATCAACCAAAGTAGTGAAAATATGAGAATCAGCCCATTTCTGTAGAAACCTCATAATTCACGTCCGTTGTTCAGGAGCAGCATCTCCAGACCTCATTGAGGAGATGTCGAAATTGCAATGTAGGAGTATTAATGGTTTGGTTTGCCATTGCAGTGGTGATGAAATCAGAAGGTTTTAAACACTTGGAAGAGAGTTGCCCCTCACTGCTGTTGGAGTTGCTGGAAACAGTGGCATTGGTGGATGAGAAGCCGAATCTCGTATCAGGTAAGAAAAGGAGCATCAGCAGCATCTTTGCGCTAGATTTGGCAGCAGATGGCGTAGCAGAATCTGTGAATCCAAACGGCCGTCGGGTGCGGAGAAGGACCTAGTGCTGTCAATGCAAATTGAAGGTACAATGGGAAACCAAGGCTCATGTCTATAGTAAGTAGGCTATTTCTTTGTTTGCATTATTCTAACAACATTTGACGAGTCACCTGAATCACTTCAGCAATCTTTATTAACTGTTTGCTGCTGACAGTCCTAGCTGTATTAGCAGGCTGTTCAAAGGGATCTTCAACCTAAAATCAGCAAGGATGTATTAACTTCTGGATGTGCCTAATACCCCACTACCAACGTGTGTGCGTGTTTGAGAGAGAGAGATTACAAATAATGCATAGGTTTTGGGCAGCCATCTCATGTTGGTATGAATATCCTCCACATGTCCCATAAATGGGTTGATACCTTGTGTAGAAGCTCTTGAACAAATATCAGAAAACTGAAGGTGCAAAGGGATGAAAACCCTGTCAATACAGTTGGACTAACTTTTATCGTACAAAAAATAGGCAGTTCATGATTGTTATCTTTAAGATGTTATCATAAAAAGTTTTAACAAATATTGATTTATAAAAAAGCAAGTACTTTAAAACCTTTGTAAGGAAGGAAAAGAAGAGCTCGGGCAAAGAGCTCCGGTTGATCGGTCTTGACCTATCTGACCTAATTTTTGTAATGTTTACAGCACAAGCTTCTTCGATATTTTTTTCCGCAGTATCTCGCACACCTTCAGGAGAAAGTAATTTAAGAACATGAGCATCATTCAAAATGAATCAAATTAACAACACATAACAAGTTCAAATGAGTAAATGTGCATCAGCTGTTGAACATCTCATTAATAAAACCCAATTGAGTTCTACCTGTAAGGTCGTCAATCATATTCCCCGGGTATATTTCTACAAGAGGGGGTAATATAGCAGGTTCCAAAGTCTGTAAAACATTAGGAAATAGATTAGATAAAAAATAAAAATGTATTCCTCCTGTCCCACCATAAGCGACTCGTATTCTCCCTCCTACTTTATTCTCTCATCACTCATCCACTTAATTCTCTCTAATACTTTGTTCTCTCTCCACTTAACTCTTTAAACATCATTTTCATAAATCTCGTGCCTAAAAAAACACCTCGCTTATGGCACGGAGGGAGTATTTGTAAGTGTAACTGTTTTTAAAATCAGGATAAGATTAAAAGGGCAACTTAAGTAACCTATGAACTCTAACATATTTCTTAGTTTATTTAAAAGTTCTCGCTTCTATAATTAAATCAAAAGCTTACAAAGCAGCCCTATTGACCTGTCACCGTACGAAACTCAAATTGGTGCAGAAGTTACCTGAAAATGAAAAAGCACAAGCAGACTTAGACAATACGAGTTCAAACTCCCAGATTTTGAATCATTGATATGGTGAGTTTTGGCCCATTCCTTGACCTGCACAGAGGAAGAATTTTAATGATGTTTTGATACTGACTCTATGATTCAGATTCATCACTATGTCGTAGAAACTTGCCAGCAGAACCAGATCACGGAAGCGGGTATCGATCCCACTGATCCAAAATAAAATTTTTGACTTCATTTGCCCACTTAAATTGTTGATTGAGAGGTCACATGAGATGTTGAACTTCCCCTCAAACTTCACAATTGGTATCCTCGCATTGGAGATAAACTGCAGCCTACGAAATCCACCTAATAGAAAAGGCACAAATTGATGGATCAAAATTTCACAGCTGCTAAACCTAGAACCAATATCTGTTAATTGGAGATTCTGCTCCCAATGTGTAAATCTGTCTCAGACTTCTTATGCTTTTCTAGACAACACTAAATTTTCCTCTCAACAACTTTCTTAGGCATGATTTGAAGTCTATACACATTTTCCCACAAAATCCAATACAGTCACAAACTCGAACAATCACAGTTCTTCAGAAATTTCAAACACACACCCTCTTGAGTATTTAGCTCAGCCAACGGTCCAATATCTTTAGCTGAGGGTATCATTTAAACTTCGAATATTAAAGGAACCAAAAGTCAACCAACAAAAGGCAAATTAAAAAACTAAACAGGATAAGTAGCATGCCTTTTCATATTTGCAAAAAAAAAAAAAGTTTATAAAAATGCTCAATAAAACTAATATTAAAAGAAAACTAGAAGAGTGAAGTTTCAGCTTGCACTAGTATCAGCTAACCTTTTCTTCTCAAAGCTTTTATGACATCTGCCAGTAAGGTTTGTTTGTGCTTCCTTCCAGGAGAAGAAATATATGTACCATTTAGTATCTCAATGGATACATCTAAATCACCCCATTTTGTAAAAAGGTTGGACACAAACGATCCATATGGCTCAACAGTGGCACCTGCTCCAAGAAAATATTTTGGACATGCCTAATTAAATGTTTTATCTACAGTCAACATGACATTTACACAATTCATAAACATATTTCATTGTTTATCTACAAACCATGAAGGCGCTAGTATAATTTGATTTAAATTTAAGTCATGGTTGAGCTGCAAGTAATAATTTTTACAGTTTTAAGCTCTAAGCCTATAACAAGACAGTGACACAGGCACAAAGCACCTGAGTGTTTTTCCTCCTTACGTGGAAAGCTTCCTTGAGGTCGAGGATATAAAGTCTTTTCCTTTTTAAACAATATCTTAGGAGAGGAATCAAGTGTGAAGAAAATCTATATATAGTTTTGACAGAACTAAGATAATGATCACAACATCTTTAATTGGGACCAAGGACTTCCACAATTTTCAGTTTTTTCCCATGATTTAGACACTGGTTAAAGTTTTTCCCACAAGAATTAAGTACATACCTCTCAAACTTTCTATGGATCCAATAACTTCTTGGATCTCCTTTATGATATGAAATCTGATTGTCCAATCTTCGTTTGAGGGATTGATTGCACGAAGAATATCATTCAAAACCCGCTCAACCTGATCATAGCCATTCATTTTGATTGTGGCTATAAGCCCCCTGCATTTAAACCAATACAAATTATAAACTACAAGAAGAAAATTTCTGATCTTCCCTACATCATAACAACATAACAATTGAATCATAACATAACACATTAAACACTCCAAATGAAAAAGTAACCATATTTCTTAGATAAATTTACTTGAACTGCATACATATAACTCCATCATTGCAGCTGCAAACCATTTCCCCTTTCAATTCACATGACCTATCGCAAAATCCAACATAAACTCAATTTTCCAACTAACAAAAAAATAAACAATTCCAGCTCAAAGTGCTAAACTTGGCGCCAATTCAGCAATGCACATTTGTATTTTCAGAGAACACAACACCAAAAGAATTGAAGAAATTATTTTCTGAATATGGTCGCAAAACGCAAACGAAATCGAATTAGAAAGCAACAATCACATCGGATTTGACTACAGAAAACATGAAATGAAACTACGAATCGTGTGATTAAATTCGCAATTTGAGCCCCTGAAATGGTGGCATGAAGCTTCTAAAGGGAGGAAACTTATTTGATAGGAAATCCAGACCTTAGAAATTAGGGCTCAAATAGTATTTGATTCGAATTAGCGGAATCCATGGAATCTGATAGTAGCTGGGGTTAGCTTAACTTCGAGAGAGGGAAATAGAGGAAGAGGAGACGAAGAAAGAGGGGAATATTTTTCAACTTTTAGTTTATATAATATTATATTATATTCCCAAAAACACATTTTATATTTGTAGAAATATTAAATATTTCAATTATAAGGATGAGCGTACAAATTTGTTTTGATGCTATTAATGCTATATATAATCAAAATTATGGTTTCACTTAAAAATATTTCAATTAAAAGGATGAGATTCTCGAGGGCGCGCAGTATCGTAACTTAATACAAAAGTGAGGGAGTCAATGATAGTTTGATCATAAGAAAGCAGTCATATGCTTGGTGCGAACAAGGAGCCACCGTATTAGATGAAAGTCACATACTGTTATTGTCGTGGTTCGTCTAACTTAACACAATAGTGAGGAAGTCAATGACAATTTGATCATAAGAAAGCATTCATATGCTTGGTGCAAACAAGGAGCCACCATATTAGATGAAAGTCACATACTATTATTGTGACTCATAAGGAGTACTTCATAGAGATCACACATCCTAGTATTATTCTCTCCAAACTTCGGGGTTTGGATCCAATATAATAGTGTTGGTATAGTTGCACCCAAAGACATTATAATGTGTCACATATAATATATTGATCATATATTAAATCATAAATACCAAAGAAGATTTTTTTCTTTCTCTTTATAGATAGAAAAAAAAAATACTTGTTGAAGTTTGAAAAGTGGGAGTTAGAGGAACATACTGTGAACTCTGAAGAGTGAGAGTGGAAAAGCAAGAATGGAAACGGAAAGACGTGGCAAAAAAATCCGATCAAATCACAATTCGATAAACCCATACCAAACAAATCTGCAATCTGAATAGGATTTAACAGAAATTCAGTGGGCTAGCCCAATTGAAATCTCTATTTACCCCATTTCAACATAAGATTTCAATATCATGAATTTTAGGGTTGAAATGGTTGAAGGATCAAGGGTTAAAATTATCTAATGAACACTCCATCCCCAATGTTCCACAACATGTCCTCCCAAACGTGTAATGATCAATCGAATTACATTATTCAATCCCTTAAAATGGCCAATATTTCTAAACATCACATGAATACCTATCTTTAATAACGATTCATGATCAAAACTCAAAAGTGTTACTACAATTTAAATTATTAAAATTATCAATTAAACATCTCCTGGTATATCCGTTGATTTATTAGTTACTGATATTTAGTTGATATATAGGTGTTGGGCTTATTTTGGAAGATGGAGTATTATAAATGTGAGCCCAACAATTGTCCCAAGTCCAATTAATAGAATAATCATTAAAAGCTATATCTTCAGTCAACAAGACATTTACACAATTCATAACCATATTTCATTGTTATATCTACAAATCTTGTTGCAAAAATTTAAGTGATGGTTGAGCTGCAAGTAATAATTTTTGCAGTTTTAAGCTCATACCCAAAAAATCTGCAATTTTAGTAGGATAAAAAATTTATAATCCGATCGAATCACAACTAATTAAACCCATATATCTGAAAAATCTGCAATTTGATGTACGGTATATTATCTAATATATATTTTTCTATTTACACACATAAAAAAAAATGTAAATATTTTTCTCTCTATTTTATTTCTCTCTCTTACTTTACTTTCTCTACTTTACACACATAATAAAGTTGCATAAATTCTCGTGCTGCCCAAAAAATGGTCATCTTCTTTGGGACGGAGGGAATATATAAATGAGATCTCACATTCCAATCACTTTCTTACTTTACTTTTGCTTACAAAGTGAAATAATTTCTTAAAAATTCATATTGAGTCAAAAGGACTTTCTAAATGGTGAACAGAGTAAGTATATTTTAAGACGTTGAAAGGAGGAAGTATCTTAAGAATCTCAATGTTAATTCCCACTCATATATCAATATGAATATTTGTTTTTTTCCCTTTACACTGCATCATACCAAGAGAAAGAATCACCAATATCAAAATTAAATGTGCAAAACATAAAGGCTAAAACTTAATTAAAATAAAATTACATAATAAGATAAACATCAAATTATAATTTTTAATTACTAATAAATATGTCCGATCCATAATGGAGGCATTGAATACGAAAAAAAATATTCAACATTAATGAAAAACGTCGTAATTTACCATCAAATGCATGATAAATTTTTTGAGGAAAATATGAAATTGTTAATATACTAATGGAGTTTTATTAGAAATAATTAAACCAAACAAAAATATTATAGTACAAAGAAGTGATGCAGTCCATACAATATTAAAGATTTTCTTATGGACTAAAAATGTAACATCAATGAAGTAATACATTGCATAAAACGGTATTAAATTTAAATAAATAAAGTGGCTACAAAACCCTAACCCTAACCCTAATCCTAATCCTAATCACTGATATCCATAGTTTGGAAATATAAATCTAATCTTCAAGGATATCAAACCCTAATCCTAATCCTAATCCTAATCCTAATCACTGATATCCATAGTTTGGAAATATAAATCTAATCTACATGGATATCAAATCGACTCTCAATGTTAAAGAGTATTCAGATACATAGCTATGAACAGCGATGTGGTGTTCGAGATACTGTTGCTTCTTCCCGTTCAATCCCTCTTGAAATTGTTAGGTGTTAGTAGAGTTTGGTATGACATCATTGATTCTCCTCAATTTAGAAATTTGCACACTTTGTTGCATAAAAACAAAAGAGATGAGGAGGTATATCTACGGTTTAATTTTGGTCTCGGTTATAGTATTGTTAGTAGAAAACTATCAATAAATCTCCTAGACAACGGGATGTCGTTGCCGTCGCATAACTTCCGTTTGCCTATGGACCTGAGTGTAGTATCCGGGGCGGTTAAGGGTCTAGTCTGCCTAAGTTCTCCACGTATGTTTTACATTGCAATATGCAATCCTTTTTTAGGCCACTTCAAGATTCTACCACTTTCTCCCTTCTCTTCTACTTTGTCATGTTTTTATCACTACAATGTGGGATTGGGTTTCGATGAAGATTACAAAGTGGTGCAAGTGGTGCAGCACCGCAAGTACGGCTGGTTGCACGCGAGTCTGTATTCTGCAAAGACGAATTCTTGGAGAAAATTGGATATTGATCAAGATATGGTGATTGAGAAACCCATAAAGTCGGTGTGCAAGAATGGATCCTTTGCGCACTGGAAAGGGCTCACAAGGGCGCGGGATAAGGAGATTATACTAAGCTTTGATATGAAGAATGAAGTGTTTCGGACGTTTACAATATCACAAACGGGTGACCAAGTACTTGATAAGTACTCGGTTCAGTCGTTTAAGGTTCTTGCCATTCTTGCAAAGGAAGATTGCTCTTTCGTGATCCTTGTTTTGGAGAGTTGGGTGTTGAAGGTTTATGAGTCGAGCGGTGAAGGGAGTGAGGTTGTTTGGAATAATGTGAATGATCTGCAACTATATTCTTTCGGGATGAGCAATGTTCGGAGCAGTGATGAGATTCCTGTTTGGAGGAATGATGATTGTGTGGCTCTCAAAGGTTGTGAATTGAGAGAAGTGATTTTGTATGATTACCGTGCTCGGAAATTAATTGGACGTTTCAAGCTGCCGGAGAGCTCGTGCTTGGATGATTATATCATTGAGTGCGAAGGAAGCTTCATTTCACCTTAGAAGTAGTGTTAGTGATCTCAGGTGCATGTTTGTTTTAGAACACTAATCTCTTCTTTTCTTTTCTTTCTAATACTATGATTTATTTTAGTTTCTATACCATTTAGCATGAGGATCTTTCCACATAACATGACATAGTGTTTATACATATTAACTTATGCTTAGTGAAAATGAAACACATTTTCTTAATAACAGTGAGCTTGTTTAAGTCCTCTGTGTGTGGTTTTAGCATACATATATCACTTAATATGGATCTTGATTATTCATGTGCACACATTAAGTAGCAAACATTATTCCGAAAAAAACGAAAATAAAAGAATAAAAAGATAGATAATCCTCAGACATTCTTCTTGTGATGAGAAGGGGGTTTGTTGGCATCAGGCCAGAGGAAGGCTCCCATTGCGAAGTGTCGTTTCTGCGGGAGATCTCCGTTGGTGGGCAGCCCATACTCTGCTAGGAGACGGTCCACCATCCACTCGGGCATGTGTTGGTACTCCGTCTTGCTATATCTCGGGTAATGCAATGGCATTTTGAACTCGTTGCTCTCCCTCGCTCCCGTCATTTTTTCGATATTAGATGATTGAGATATTAATGTAACAAGGAGGTTGCCCTTTTATAAGACCATCTCTTCTAATGCTATTGTATGTCATGACAACCTGATGATTTACCTTCTTATGTTTTCTGTTATCACTTACACAAATTGCATATTTATCTCTTTATCTTTTAGTATTTGGGTTTCAATAACTCCAAGCATTATGTAACAGAGTTTTGAACCAAAACCATGTAAGAGTTAGTTACTTTAAATGAAAATGATCTAAAAGGCTTTTCATTAATTAATAACCTAAATCAATAGACAAGTTTTAAAAATTATTCAGTAAATAACATTAATAGCTTCAAGTACAGCATTCAACTGATCAATAAATCTTAGTAATTAATTCTAAATTTATCCAAATGAACTATACAAGCCTTTGTATAATTAAGCAAGCGTATAAACAGACACATTGCAAAAAGAATATATAGTTTTTTTTTTGCTTTAGACGGTTTGCCCTATCCTTCTTAATAACAAAACAAGGCATCATGACAAAACAAAGAATCACCAGAATTCAAAATATGCAAAACAAAATACTAAAACTTAAATAAAATCAAATTACACAATAAGATAAACATCAATTATAATTTTTAATGACAAATAAATATGTCCAACAGTACCAAATAGGAAAGTAAATATTCAATATTAATAAAAAAAAACAACGTAATTTAATATCAAATGCTCTTGATAAAATTTTTGAGGAAAATATGAAATTGTTAGTAAATTGGTGGATTTTTATTAGAAATAACTAAACCAAATAAAAATGTTACAAAGAACCGATGCAGTCCAAACAATAAAGATTTTTTATCAACTAGTAAAATTTAAATGTAAATGAAGTAGAACATTGCTTAAAACAGGATAAAATCTGAATAAATGAAGTACAAATTAAAAGGCCATGATGAATAAATTATTATGAATATTAAAAATATTCGATGTGGCTAAAATATAGTCCAAAAATTAGCCCTAATCACGGCTCGGACTTGGAAATATATATCTTAATCTTCTAACAATTTCATAGAGTTGTACAATACTGAGACACAAAGCTATGAACAACAACGATGTGGTGTTGGAGATACTCTTGAATCTTCCCTTATCATCCCTCTTGAGATTTAGAGCTGTGTGCAAATCATGGTGTGTTACATCATTGATTCTCCACACTTTATAAAACTGCACACGTTGTTGCGACGCAACAACATCAAAGATCAGGAGGTATATCTACACTTTACTTTTGGTTTCGATTTTAGACTTTCTAGGAAGGAAGTATTGATAAATCTCCTACACAACGGGACTTCATTGAAGTCGCATGACTTCGGTCCTATGGACCTAAGGGTATCTGGGGCAGTTAAGGGTTTAGTCTGCCTATGTTGTCCTTGTTGGGTGCAATCCTATCCCACACCGGATGAGTGAGAGAAGTTGGATTAGTATATAAGTGTTGTCCAACCCCTAATTAGTTTGAGGTCTTTTGGGTTTAACCCAAAAATAAATCCGTGCAGGCTTAGCTCCACTCAAAGCGGACAATATCAAACTAATGTGCAGTCGACGATCCCAACAACTGGTATCAGAGCCCAGGTGGCTTTGGGTATGTGGTCTCGGTTTGAGGGGAGGTTTGTTGGGTGCAATCCTATCCCACATCGGATGAGTGAGGGATGTTGGATTAGTATATAAGTGATGTTGGATTAGTATATAAGTGCTATCCACCCCTAATTAGTTTGAGGCCTTTTGGGAGTGACCCAAAAATAAATCCGTGCGGGCTTAGCTTCACCCAAAGCGGACAATATCAAACTATGTTAGACATTGCAGTATGCAATCCTTTTCTAGGTCAATTCAAGATTCTACCACCTTCTGTTTACTCTTCTACTCAGTCATGTGTGCCTTGGAATCACAATTTTCTACTCAGTCCTGTGTGCCTTGGAATCACAATGTGGGACTGGGTTTCAACGAAGATTACAAAGTGGTGCAACTTTTAGAGTGCTGGCGGTTGCAGCACCGCTATTTGCATGCCAGTATGTATTTGGCAAGGACGAATTCTTGGCGTGAATGGGATATTGATCTAGATTTGGCCATCCGGCCCATAAAATCAGTGTGCAAGAATGGATCCTTTGCACACTGGGAAGGGCAGACAAGGATATTGGTTAAGAAGATTATACTGAGCTTTGATATGAAGAATGAAGTGTTTCGAACAATCACAATATTGGGTGACCAAGTACTCGGTCCCTCATCTAAATTTTTTGCGATTCTTGCAAAGGGTGAGTACTCTTTCGTTATCCTTGTTTTAAACTGTTGGAGGTTGAAGGTTTATGAGTCGAGCGGTGAAGGAAGTAACCTTATATGGAATAATGTGATACTATATTCTTTATGGGGTTTCAATATTTGGAAGAGTGGTGATATTCCCATTCAGAGCTAGGAATGATGATTGTGTGGTTCTCAAAGGTCGTAAATCGAGTGAAGTGATTTTGTATAACTACCGTGCTCGGAGATTCATTAGACATTTCAAGATGTGTGGGAACTCGACCTCGGGTGATGAAATTATTGAGTATGAAGGAAGCTTTATTTCACCTTAGAAGTAGTATTAGTGATTGGGGGATAGTAATGTAGTAATCCATCTTCTTATGTCTCCTTATATATTTTGTAATAGTATTTGAGATTTCAGGTCTTTGTTTTAGAACACTAATCCTATTCTTTTCTTTCTAATATGATTATTTTGGGTTCCATCTCTCAAAAAGTGATCCAATTAGCAAGAGGAGTCTCTGATTAGCAAAAAGTGATCCAATTATTGTGGTGATCATATATCTCCAATGTTAAGATTGCAGCAAGCTTAGTTAAGTTGGTGAGATCTCTATAATCCAAAGCTCTAGTATCAAAGTCTTTTAAGATTTCAAAATTGCTCAAGCTGAATTTGTTGATATACTACTAGTTTAATAGATATTAAATGATTGAGATATTAATGTAACAAGGAGGTTGCCCTTTTATATGACCATCTCTTCTAATACCATTGTATGTCATGACAACCTGATAATTTACCTTTCTTCTGTTATCACTTGCACAAATTGCCTGGTTATCTCTTTATCTTTTATTTGGTTATTCAATTCATATTTCTGAGCTATAACATATGTACGGTGTTTGCATGCCTTCATCGTCAAACTTAGATCCATCTCAAACCATTTATGCTTTTCTAGATAAATTGATGTGTCATAGTTGCTGATTTTTTTTTGTTTATTAGACCAAAAGGATATAAGACTGCTCCGTACCAAAAAATGATCGATTTTCTGGCCATTTGATTAAGAATGGATGGATCCCATGTTACTCATCACACCATTTGGGCTAAGTTTGCTAGAAATTTTAATATGTTAGAAAGAGGATTTGGGAAGTAAAGGAATTCAAGTTTGCTGAAAATTAAGGTGTGTTATCAAAGGGATGGAAAGAATTCAAAGTAAACAAAGTGATAAAATTAACAAGTTATCAAACTCATATAGAGCTAGCCCATAATTTGGTACTCCAATAAAGGTTACAATATGCCTCTTTACTGCGCTTTTATAATCGGGCCTCGATAATGATTTAAATCAAAGACTAATATAATCATCAACTATTTTATTTAATAAGTTTTCAATTTAATTAATAAATGAGGTGCCTACAAATCAGCTCAGTGACTCGTCGATGAATACCCTTGGTAATTACTAAAAAATATAATAAATAAATTCAAATGTATCGTGAATAAATCATAAACAATTCCTGATTATTTTAAAATAAATATTAAATGGTTATACTCCCCCTTCCATCATTCAATGTCCAAAATTTTCTCTTTCATTCTTCGAAGAATGGCGTCGGCCGTCGGCACATGCTAACAAATATTAGAACCTTAAAAGTTTATTTTTTAATTCATCACATTATTCAACACAATTTCGTTTTCAGAGAACTAACTAATTTTAATTATTCTTCTCTTGCCACTATAGCATTCCACCGTGATCATTTTATTTAAAAAATATACTAACAATTTTACGTGTCCTTTAATTTCTCAATATTAAAATGTGAATCACAAACACTTGGCAAGAACTAGACAGTTTCCAACGATGCTTCCCTTGAGAAAAGTTTCTTGTGTTCAAAACATATTGGTAATGAATTAATGCATCAAATCCCACAATCATGGTACGTGGCAAAAGATGTTGATAAATGAGTATATACTTTTACAAACGTTTTCACACTACAATGGAGATTGGAGCATACTAGCATAACCTTGAAGTTAATAATTTTAAAAATCAATTAAAAAGATCACAAATTTTGATATATTGCACTTATTCAATAAAAATAATTATTTATATATAATATACTTTCTACATTTCATAGTATTAATTGGTTCAATTTTCTTTTTCATTCACCATCATATTTTTCTATAATAAATCTCTCATTCTATTAACTTGATCTCAACCATATCTTTTACAAAATTTATTTATTTGTAAAAAAAAAATTATTATAAAAAAGTAAGATTCCTATTCACTAACTTCTTTCCCCAATTTTTTTAAATTCAAGCCAAGGGATTATTATTAATAATTTATCAACGACGGCTAACAAAAGTCCTTGTCGTGAAATAATTGTGGGCAAATTAAAATCTTCTAATGCTTTTTCTCATTGTTGCGAAATTAAACAAAATTTGATCTTTCCACATCTAACCTGTAATTAAATCATCTTATTTCCTAAGCTTTGTTTAGCAATAGGACCGAACTTGCATAGATATTTCTAACTCATTTTTTATATTAACATATGTTTGTTAGATCAAATTAAAAGAGCAAACTCATTTTTGAGTCCATTCCAGTATATGTAATGAAATGTTACAATTGATGAGTTAATCAGGGTGGGATTAAAAACAATAGCTACACCCAAATATATAGATTAGTCGACCTAATTATAATCATATAAGTAAATTAAATTAAATTATGTGTATAATATAACAGACTCATTGCGTAGTCTTCCTTAAATCCACCACCACCACACTAACATTATCGGCGGAGTGGCGCGCAAGCGCCAGCCTCGTCAGCAAAATCGATGCATCGGAGCAAGCCTGATTCGAGCTCTCCCCTTTCCGAGACTGTAGGCACATCCGAGCCACACCGCAAGCGGTCTGGTCCGAGACAACGTCCCACAGCCCGTCGCTGGCCAGGATCAGGCACTCGTCCTCCCCCGTCCGATCCGTAACCGTCACCTCCGGCTCCGGTATCACGTACGGCTTCAGATAACTGTCACCTGAAATTTAATCATATCAGTAAAATTATCAGATCGGAGCTAATGGCTTGTGAAAATGGTTCTCGTTGTCCCTTGTTCCATTTAAGTTCCATTTAAGATGACACATTTTCGTTAAATTATAATTTTCTTTCTCCAATTAATACACCTAACCACTTTTTCTCACTCCTATTTAAATATTAACTTTTCTTTCCCTCTCTAAATATTAACTTTTCTTTCCCTCTCTATTTTAATACTTAGATCACTTTTTCTCTCTCCAATTAAATACATTAATTAATAACTCCTAAAATCCGGCTAAGAAATGTGTCAGGCACGGAGGGAGTAGGATTTTAGCTTCAGCTCACCTATGGCGCGAGACATCGCTAAGACGCCGAGAACTCGAGGACCGTCCCAGTAGATCACGCGGCCGCCGGCTTCCTCGATGCGGCGGAGCTCATCCGGTCTATCCGGCTGCAAAATCGAGCAAAAAAACAGTAAAATCAGATCATAATTCGACGATTAACTGCCAAAATCGACACGAAACAAGCAAAAAAATCGATATCTACCTTGTGATCGACGGAGAGGGGAATCGCGACGCCGTTCCGGCAGAGAACGGCGCGAGAATCGCCGCAATTGGAGACGACGATCTTCTCGGGGGAGAGCACCGCCACGACGGCGGTGGATCCGACGGAATCGCGCTGCGGAGTGCGCATCTCGCAGCGGCAGTTGGAGTCGTCGGAGGTGGAGGCGAGGCCGCTCGACCACTCCGCCACGTCATCGTCCATCTTCCTGAAGCTCCGCGCCATCGCATCCTCCCACGGCGCGTCGCCGTTCTCGTACTCGCCCCTCACGATCTCGTGCATCCGCTCCTTGCACCTCCTGCTCACGTGCGAGCAGCCGTGGCCGTCGAAAACGCCAAAAAAGTGCAAATCGCCGCCGCGAACATCACCATCACCGTCCTCGCCGCAGAAGGAAGGGCGAATCGCCACCGAGTCCTCCATATCTCTCCTCCTCCCGCACACCGACGTCACGCCGTATCTCGGACACTCCGTCCTCCTCGATCGCTTCACCTCGAGATCGGAGCTCCGAACCGCCGCATCGCGCCGCCGCTTCCCCAGCGGCGGCCGCGCCATCGCCGAATCGGATAGATCGAAATTTATGCGACGGATCTCCATCCTCCCCCTCGATTTAGAATTCCCCTCAAAAGGAGAAGCAGTCGTCTGCGTCTCAACAATTCCAGCCATTGCAATTTACACCGATCTAATTAGTTGATTAACTGATAATTCCCTCAGATTTCTCTGAATTTATAATATCACCACAGCTTCAAATCGAATCGAAGAAGAAGAAGAAGGAAAATTAATGAAGGAGAGTCGATCGAAAATCTGCTTTTTCAATGCGGAAGGGCGGGTTGCGGGCAGCTGCCCGGCACCGTATTGGGCAGGGCGGGGAGATCTGGGCCGTTGAGGTGATGGGCTGATTGGATCTGGATCGTACACGGATTTGTGGGGAAATGAAGCGGGTACAAATGGGGGCCTGCTGTAGTGACACGCAGTGGTTTCCTAGATGGGGCCCGCCTACTTTTTTTAGGCCTACCAATAATTTAAAAAATGCTTTTTTCCCCACAATTTCCAACACGTGGCGGCATCGCTAGGTTCGATATTCGCCTTCGTGTCTCCTTTACCGAGCGCGTGTGCCCAAACAATTAAGATAGATATTTCATCATTTCATGAATTAAAATTTGAGAAGTACAGCCAAATGTATTGATATGATTCATTCATGTTCGAAAATACAACTATTTTAAGCGTTGTTTGTCTGGCAATTTAAAAATGTGAATACTAAATTGTACTTCCTCCGTTACTCATAATTTGTCATCATTTAATTCGACATGAATTTTAAGAAATGTAAATAGAAAGTGAGTTGAAAAAGTTAGTGGCATGTAAGTCCTATTTTTATATATTAGTTTTACAATAAAATGTGAGTGCGAATAAGTTAGAGGAATATGAGATCCACTACCAAAAATGGTAAGAGTAAAAGATAATAAATATTTAGGGACGGACGAAAAAAAAATAAGTGACTAATTTTCACGGATGGAGGGAGTATTAAATTTGTTAGGCTTTCATCGATAAGTTGTCACGTGTATATGCTCTCTGAAATCCATATTATTGATTGGGGGATGAATGTAACCGAAACTATATTTTCTGAACTTTTGAGTTTAAAAGTTTTAAATTAAACGTTTTAGCATTTTTTAGATTGTACCATGAAAAATGAAATTTCTAAAATGGAAACATCATTTCTATTTTTCCATCTCTCTTATTTTAATTTCTTATCACTAACTCATAAAACCACGCTACATAAAATCTCGTACCAAAAAATAAATGTTTCATTTCTGAGCAAATCTAGGCTTTATGGAATATTTAATTTTATTTATATGTTACTATAACATTTGAAAAGCTATATTCTGAATATGATATTTGATTAATTATAATTATAATATCCATGGTGAATTACATCATTTGATAGTTTGAAACTAAAATTTTCAAGTTACAAGACGCTTATTATCCCAATTAAACCGTTTGAGTCATCATGATAGTAATGATAAATTATTATTACTTCTCATTGTAAAATTAAAACACCGTGAATAACTTCCTATATGTAAGGAGTCATTTATGATTTAATTCTCACTCTCCATGTTCCCTCAAATCATAAAAAATTAATTACACATCTAGAAACAAAATCAAATAATTTTGAGCTTAAAGTTGACTATCAAACCGATTTCAATTTTCAATAGTAAAATTTGTTGAACTAATCAAACCGTAAGGCCATTATAAAATGAATTCAGCACTTAAACTATAGTCAAACCAACTCAATTTAATGTAACATTACATATTTTAATTTCGTTTTGGTTATGTAATTTGTGTTAGAAGAATGTGCTCATTTCGTAGGAAAGTACTTGTATTTTTTTTCTGAATTTCCATTTTATCAACTATAAAATCAGGGATATCTCACACTCTTTACCCACATTTTCATGCAATATTATCCATAAAATATAAACACACAATCATCATCTAAGGGCATAGCATAATAAATTTTTCCATCGTTTGAATCATTTTAATGCATCACCTACAACCTATTGATCATAATAAAAGCACTATAGCAAGATTTTTTTCCCCCTTTCTCTTGCAATAATGGGAAGATATTTGTTTGAAAAGAGAGAGTGGAATGAACGCGCTGAATAGTGAGAGTGTGGGTCAGAAATGGAAAAGGTACGACGTGGTAAGAAAAGAAGAGAGATGTGTGTCTGTGACACGTAAGGGACCAAATCTCAACTCATCGATGATGGAAGGCCAGCAGAATATCACACTTCTCTTCCTTCACTGCGACGCGTGTCCCTTTCTTACAACTAATTCTCTCTCTAATCTATGCATATATACGACTACTTTATTTTAGTCAAGAGTTTTGAAATGAATTGAATTTGTGTTTCCCTCAAAATTTTGAAGTGGGATGGTTTTTTAATTTGTGTCTTTCGTATAAATAACACATTTTATGAAATATAGGTAGAATCGAAATTGTATTTTTGAGTCAAATAGATATCGGGAATTGGATACTCCGATATTCGAATCTAAAATATCGGGTATTTGGTTATCTACTGTCCGATTTTTCGGGTTTCGGGATAGGGTATAGGATTTTTGGATTATTGGGTATCGGGTAATCCGATATCCGATCAGGTATACCCAAATTTCCCGAATTACCCTATTTTTTTAGTTTCTTTTAAATTTAAAAAATTATGTATCTATTTTATTATTTTGAAAATCAAATGTTATCTCGAAATCCTTCACTCTTAAGTCTCATTTAGGGGTAAGATATGAATCGTGATGTTTATTATGGATGAATGATATGAATTTTTTATTTCAAATAGTTTCTAGTTGTTTTTTTATCTTAAACTCAAACTACTTCGAGTTTATATCAAATTCAAATTCAAATTCGAACTACAAGTTTGTATTTCTAAAATTTTGTAGTTAATTTTTTTTTAAAAATATTTTAAAAAATATTTAAAAAATCCACAATCGAGACTGGATACCCGAGTCGGGTATCTGGGTATCCGAAATCATTTTTGGATCGAGTATTAGATTTTGGAAAATTCGGGATTAGGTATCTGAAATTTTCGGGTCGGCTATCCGGCATCCGCGGGTATCCGACTTGACAGGCCTAGAAGGAATGATGAAGTACTAACAACCAGGGTTGGTTTATTCACACACGCATTATGAGGATTTTCGAATCGAATTCATGGAAATTCAACATAAAGATGGTAGATAGAGCAACGTTTTAAACATAAAGAGTGTCACATCACAGCTATGACAGCGAAGCAAAAAATGAAATTAATGTCTTCACTCAACGAACTATACGTGTACCATTATTTCAAGCAATTGAAATAAGTACTACAAATAAATTTATAATCATGAGTTTGATGACTAATGAGTGGACAAAGGATTTTTTTGTTAATTTTTTAGCAAAACATAATCAGGACAGCGTGATATTTGCCCAATAAATAATCCCTATTGTTTATTTTAAATAATTATACTAACCTTAGATTTAAATGAAGTAAGAATATAAGTATATTTATATGGGCCAAGAATCTGGGCCAAGAAGAAAAGTGTGACAGATCAAAATGCAAGAAAATTTTTAGAAGAGAAAGTAAAATATAAATATGGGCCAAGAATCTGGGCTTAAATGTATAGTTATTAAGCAAAGGGAGCAATGAACATGCCCAGAAACATTGAGTTGAAGACAACAAAAGCAGAAAGAGTACTAAAGGTTAAGGATTTGAGAGAGAGAAAGGAAATGCATTCACAGTGAATCCTCCATCTACACACACAATTTGTCCTGTAATGTAGGAAGCAGCAGGCAGGCAAAGAAAGGCCACTAACGACGACACTTCTTGCGGTTCTCCAGGACGCTTGAGAGGCGTTCGAGATACTACTTTGTCCAAGAACTCTTCATTGTCCAGTAACTGCAAACACAAGAACTTGGACTTAATAATAAACAAACCGTGTTCAAGAAAGCAGGCCAATCACAATTGTAAATCAAGGAAACGGCCAAAAAAAGTCCAAGGTGCTTCTGCATTCCACAAGAGAATGGAATAGAGAACCTATAGTGTTACATGGAAATGGATGACTTTTAAGATTTCATCTCATGCCAGAAATTACCATTAAAATTGACTGATTAGCCACTGCAAAAATTCACTTATAGCATAGCTATAATTATCATTCAGATTGACAACTCAAGCAAGTCTATGATATGATACAAAATAAGACCAGTGCATTGGAGTGATCCAATCTTTCAGTGAGAAGAAGACTGAAAAACTTTCGTAGGAAGAACTGATAGTGTACGTTATTCGTTAATGCAACAAGCAAATTTTACTCAAGAACAATACAATGTTCAGGTTAATATGCAAAAGAATGTGTTTTGGACCTTGGTAAAGTTATTCCGTAAGTAGCTTCTCAAATAAGCACCTAAATCTTAGTGGACCTATCAATACTATAATTGAGAAATAAGGGAAAAGGACAGCTTACATGTTTCACAAGAGAGGTCTTGATATACCATGGAGCAACAGAGTTCACCCGAATGTTATCTTTTGCCCACTCACAAGCCAAATTTTTAGTAAGTTGATTCATTGCTCCTGTAAGTACAAAACTTAAAGATTCGAACTCCATCTGTTGCAGATATTTCATTAGAGGGAAGAATCTATATTCTGAAAAATAACGTACCTTTCGTAGCTCCATAGATCGATCCAGAATATAGGTGCACCAAACCAGCAACAGAAGAAATAAACACAATGCTGCCTTTTCCACTGTCTTTAAGTAGAGGATGAGCCACTTGACATAGGTGGTAAGCAGAATCAAAGTTTGTAGTCATGATTCTAGAGTATTCTTCAGCAGTGTAATCAACAGTTGGCTTCCTAATATTCATCCCCACATTATTTACCTGCAATATGAAAACCGTAAAGGTCAGCCTCACGCCTTTCCAAACATTCAGTAGAATACAATAGAAGCAACAAAATTTCTTCAGATGATGCCACTTAGTTAATCCACTTCCTAGTAGTAGATTTCAGCACGAGTTTTATTCTAATGCACACGAGTCAAGACCAACTCACGAACGGATAACAATGATAAACAGCACCTATCCATTCGTAAGATTAGTTTTCTACAACCGTCATAAGCCTTCAAGAAAGATCTGACTGAAATTCATCAACAAAGTTCATCCATGTATCAATAATTCCAACGGATAATAATACTGACTTTTCCTCCGGACTTGAACCTCATTGTAGTAGACTTCAGCTCGAGTTTTATTCCGATGTACGCAGTTTAATTAGACCAGAAATAGCTAGTCCTCAAAATTTACAGTATAATCATCATCTACCTCAGGCAAATACACACTCAATGTAGCACAATCTCCAGATTCAAAAGAGGCAAAATCAATTGCACAAAAACAACCTGATTCTCTAGCTAAAACTGCAGAAGAAACATCGAATTCAACTCAAAACGAAAAGACATAATCACAGAAAAACACGATAACTCACCAAAATGTCAAGCTTGCCGCTGAAAAGAGAGGAAACTTTAATCATGAGCTGCGATCTCTGTTCTCTAGAAGAAGCATCGCACACAGAGCCACTGACATTAAACCCCTTCGAACTCCACTCCTGCAAACGCTGATTCAGCTCTTCCTCATTTCTCGAACACGTATACACAGTGGCGCCCATTTCCGCCAGCTCTTCCACAGTAGCAAACCTGATCGCGATCCAGCCATCACAAACAAGCAACAATGATCGATTAGAAACTGAATTCGAGCTCAGAGACTTCCAATTTAACCCGATTCTAGATTGATTTTGAAGCTACAAAGCTCAAATTGATAGAGGCGCACAGTCCAGTATAGCTCTAGCATGAAGAGAGAGAAGAGGTTACCCGATTCCGCGAGTGCCGCCGGTGACAAGAGCAGTCATGCCGGCCAAAGACCACCGCGAATTGCTGCTTCCGGCCATCGGATTGTCTCCTTCCGTTATCTATTTTGCCCTAACCTTCACTCCACAAATTTGACTGATTCTGAATTGATGAATTTCATAATTTGAAAGAAAAGAAATAATAGGATAAATTACATTTTTTTAAGTTCCTAAAATGGAAAGTTATGCATGGAGTAACAGTAACTCTTTATATGGAGAAGTAGGCACATTTGTGAATCTTTTCAAATTTTCCATAAACTTCAATGTAGTCGCTAAAATAGTAAAAATATACTCCCTCTGTCCCACTAGAAATGAAACGTTATCCTTTTTTTTATTGTCCCATTAGAAATGAAACGTTTCTTAAAATAAAAATAACTTTATTTCTACTTTTTCTCTCTCTCTTACTTTACCCCCTCTTCTTTAACTCACAAAACAACACTGCATAAAATCATGTGCCGAAAAACAAACGTTTCATATTTATTGGGACGGAGGGAGTACTATATTAGTAGTAACGGTTTTTCCAGATATAACTCGAGGGGACATCATATTTAAATTAATACAAGTTCACCAAATGCATCTCGAATGGGCAACTAAGATAACACATTTTCTTAGCCGGCATAGGATTTTAAGAGTTATTGGTTAAAATATTTAATTGGAGTGAGAAAGGTGGGTGTAAGTATTAAAATAAAGAGAGAATATGAGTGAGAAAAAGTGGTTGAGTGCATATATTAATTGGAGAGAGAAAGTTTTCAAAAAAGGAAACGTGTCATCTAAGTTGGGACAAACTAAAAAAGAAAACGTGTCATCTTAAGCGGGACGAAGAGAGTATAAAATACATGTAATAAGACATTTTTGAATTTCTACTTCGATGAGAATAATCACATTTCTAAAATATATACTCTCTCGATACGTGAAATATTGTTCAGTTTTATTATTTTGGTCAGCTTGTGAAAAATTGTCCATTTTATTTTTTTCTATTTTTGATAAATGGACCTTACTTTCCACTAACGTTTTTACACTCACATTCTATTATAAAAGTAATATATAAATATGAGACCCGCGTTCCATTAATTTTTTCAACTCACTTGTCCATCACACTTTTAAAGCCCGCATCGAGTCAAACTTGGACAATATTTCATGGACGAGGGAATACAATTCTATATAAAATAGTTATTCACAACTTATAAATTTGATATTAAAAAAACATGCACTACAATTCAAAATATATGAAGTTTTCAGTGGTGGTGAAGTTAATCTTCGAGATTATCAACCAAGAAAATTAGCAATTAACCCCTCTGAAAAATATTTATCCCTTAAGAAAGCAGTGATTTATAGTACTAAAATATACACTAAGGTGAAATTTTTTTTGATGGACCATATCTAGCGAACGTGGCCCAACTAATAAACCCACACAAGAAATTCCAATTTAAGAATTTTCGGAGGCTGTAGTACTACTCAAGGAGGCCTCAATTAAAGGTCTTTCTGATTTTGGTTTAGAAAAATGTTAGTAAAATATTCCCTTAGTAAAAAAAAAAATTTATTTTCCATTTAAGTACCGTATATCAAAATTTGTATAACTTTCATTTATAAAAATATTCATACTATTTTTTTTCTGTCATTCTCTTACTTTACAATCTCATATCATTACAAATGATACTCCTATTATTTTGTATGGACAAAGGAAATATGAAACTAGAATACGTTCTTTAGGACAAAATTCGAATCAAATTACAGCATTAGGATGGATTTAGGTGGAGTCAGCAGGTCACTGGCCCAACTACACCTATCAATTAATCATCGTTAGAAACTGTCATTGATTCCACAGTAGCTCATTGCCAACCCATGATGCCGGTGCTCGACCTTCTAAAAATGTGGCAACCACCAGTGATGACTCGCTAGATTGAGGGTGGGGAAGGTAAATAAGAGCATAGAGGTTTCAATGATTTCGAGGAAAAGAGAGTTGACATGCAAGAAAACACGCAAAGGGTTGTCAAAGTGTACGAGTTGGGTAATTATCAAGTCAACCTGATACTAATCCAACCAGACTTACCTCGACCTGTTAATGAAACTCTTAGTCGATCACGATCTACTATCTTTAAATCCGAATATGACCCACACATGACACAGTGATGACACGAATCTGTTAATAACTTAAATACTTAATACGTTAGGTTGACACGATAAGATAACACTGGTGAACATGATAAACAAGTTAGCATAGAGGGAGGCCCTTCTATAACAACACTAGCCACTTTATGGATTAGAATTTCATGAGCTAAAAACGTGTTAAATATAATAAACTTCTTAAAATAAAATAGTTTTATATATGATTAAGAATTTAGGATTAAACTGATATTTCAATGCTTTAGAAATAGCGTTGATGATTGAGTCAAATGCATTAAAGAGAGAGAGTGGGTGTGTATCTAAGGCGGACTATGCCGGCGGCTGCACTCCATTTGCCCTTCACAAGCGGCCAAATCGATTGCCAATAATTTCGGCCATTGTGTATTGAAATTACAATTATGCCCTACTAAACTTCAAATCAAATTGAGTTATACGATTTCAAAGCATACACAAAAAGTTAGATCGATCAATTCTAGATCAATGAGCAAGAGGTTATGATTAAATTCATTTTGGAAACTATTGAAATTAACAATGCAATATTTGGAAATGAATGTGGAGTCTTGTACAGATATGCTTCCTCAAATAGGAATAGTTGGTTTGATCCGAAACCGGACCGGTGATTCTACTTTTCTAATTATAACTGAACAAGTTGAGCCTAACTGAAATTGGACTTATCGATTCTACTAGTTCGAATCCAATTCTAACTTTTTCGAACCGAAACTGATGTTTAACTGTTGCTTTTGGCTCAAAATCTGAAAAATAGGAAGAATCGAGGAAAACCATAAAAGTATTGAAATTTGAGAAAATGGCTGCTAAAAGTTGTCGGTTTTGAACCGAATCTAGACCAATCGGTTATTGTCTCAAAACAACTGACAAATCAATTACAAATCTGCTTCCCTAAAAAATTGGATCGTCAATTCCAAACTAAAATCGACGGTTCTTGAATTGACGATGCTCATATTAATTGTGGTTCTTGAATTGACGACACTCTTAGTTGTATATGGGCAAAAAAAAAAAAAGAAATAGAGAAATTAAAGAAATGGTCGTGTATCTACCCCAACCTAGGAATACAATGTCCTACATAAAATTAATTGAGAAATTAAAGAAATAGTCGTGTACCCACCCTAACCCTAGAAATACAATGTCGAAAATAAAATTAAAACAAAAATTAATTAGGGGATTTAAAAGTGAATCCATGGGCTGAAAAAACATCACATGCAAGCCGACAGAAACAGTGCCCAAAAACGAGGAAAGTTGGTTGAAATTCGCAGTATATTAACGGCGTGGGGCGCCCCCCACCTCTCACCACTAGACCCTCCAAACTCCTTTTACTTTTTTTTATTAGCCGTTTTGCTTAAAGAGTTGATTGACATCTTGTCGTTTTCCATTTATGAGATCGGTTAATTTGGTGGTTAATTGGAGTAATATTATAGAGATGGAATTCACTTCCATAGTGGATGTAATAGCCACCAAATATCGAAAATTAAGTTTGAAAATTTAAATTCGATAAAATTTGGATTTAAAAAACATGAATGTGAGCAGGGTTTGTCCAAGCTAACTTTAAGTGCTAATATTTCCTATTTTTCGATTTATTTGTTAAATGATTTGACACTTTTATTACTCCCTCCGTCCCAAGAAAGATGACCCCTTTCTTGGGCGGCACGAGATTTTATGCAATTTTATTTTGTGTGTTAAATGGAGAGAGTAAAGTAAGAGATGGATGATAAAATAGAGATAAAAGGGGTTTACATTTTAAGTAATGAGTCATCTTGGTTGAGACAAATCAAAAAACAAAGTGAGTCATCTTTAATGGGACGGAGGAAGTACTATAATTTTTATAATCATAAAAATAAAATAAAATCACCGATTAATTTCATACATCTATGTATGGTAATTTCATGTCTTTGAAACGTTGGATCAAAGTGTCAACGTTGATTAAGTCAAATTAAATTTATAACCGTTATATGCATTCTCATGTTTTTTCAAGAAGAACTCAATTATTAACTTTTTTTGTATATGGAGTACATGCCGTGAAGAAAGAGCAAACAATTTAGTCACTCGTTTATGGAGTAATAAAAGTTAAAGTTCAAACTCCACCGTTTTCCTCAACTAGTAACATGGAGCCACTATGAAATGGGATGGTGTTGGGTTAGGGTTTAGGGTGAAGGTGTTGGCTCAAATTGATTCCATTAATTTTATTTGCATTCGACAACAGCATGTATCAAGATAATATTCCCTCCGTTCTTTAAAAGTATGCACTTTTGATTGAGCTCGGGTGTTAATATATAATCGATAAAATAAGATAAAATAGAAAGAAAAAAAAAGTAATTAAAATATGAAGAACGGATTCCACTTTATTAAAAATAAAAGAATTTTCAAAATTAGAAAAATATATACTCCCCCTGTCCCAATTTAGGAGTTAGAATAGTTATGACACGGATTTTAAGAAATTGGTGGAGTGTGTAATAAATGAAGTGAGATGGTGGAGTGTGTAATAAATGAAGTGAGATGGTGAAGTGTGTAATAAATGAAGTAACTTGGTGGAAAGAGATGTGGTTTAACTTTTTGGATAATGACATTTTTTTGGTTTATTTTTATGTAGATAATGACATTTGTGTATAATTTTGATGAATAATGGGATAAAATTTCATGTCAAAAAACGAAAGATTCTAAATGTGACTTTTAAACTGGGACGAACTTAAATGGCAAAATAAGACTCTTAAACTGGGACGGAGGGAGTACTTCTATGTGCAGACTAAAAAAAAAGAATGCACTCTTTCGGGATTGAAGGAGTACTACAACAATCAATAATTACTCCCTTGTAATTAATTTTCTTTTTTGTCCGTCAATCGACACTTGTCATATTTATTTTCTACTAGTACTATTTTTCATAATAAACTTCACATTTTATTAATTTAATTTACTCGCATGTTATTATAAAACTAGTATATAAAAAATATGATCTATACTTCACTAACATTTTCATCCATTTTTCTTTATATTTATTAAAATTTGAGCCAGATTAATTAGTGACAAATAATGACGAATAAAAATAATAATAATAATGTGAAAATACTGCCAATAATTCACATCTATAACCAATATGATGCTTTTTACCACGTAACAAAAAATGGATTGGATGGGAAAAAATGGGGTGAGACAATGGCATTTGATTTGATACCCCTCCGACAGAGATGACCAACCTTGTCTAATAGCCGCCACCCCCACACTCTCTATTTCCATTCCACTTCTCATTGTGATGCTACCATCAATCAATTCGCTCTAATTTCTCCCTACCCATAATACACACGAGAAATAAATATATGGAGTAGTAAATATTACATTTCGCGTTGACAATTTTTGATAAATTAAAGACATGAAAACACCAAACATAAACGTACGAAATTAATGGGTCATTGCCAAGTCTAGCATTCATTTTAATTATGTTGTCCCAATAAAAATAGCGATAGTTTTAGACTGAATTTGGATGATCAACTAACACTTCTTAGTATCATTATTATAATTATTTTAATTACTTGTATTAAAATTTAGATTATGTTTCTTATTTTATCATGTTCATATGCCATTCCTTTCATTGCTTTCACAGAATCACAATCACTATCACTGCCACCACTATGCTGACAGGTTAGAGTATCCACTATAGTTGGCCGGGCCAAGCCACAAAACGTGACCAAGCCATAAAATCGTGCCGGGCCACCAGTGCCCATGTTTTACACTATGGTGGACATGTCCAAGCCACCAAATAATTTATTTTTTTCATTTTGTGTATATTTTAATTAAAAATGGATATATTTATAGGATTGGTATAGGAATGGGGTAAAAATGTGTATACTTATAGAATTATAAAAAAATATTGAAAATAAGGAGAGCCACGGCTCGTGGCCGCTGCAATAGGAGAGCCGTGGCCGGACCACGCGAGTGGCGCTCTCGTGGGCAAACCCCCCCGCCACGTCCGCCCATGAATGCCACTATAGGGAGCCACGAGTCGCGACTCTCCTATAGTAGACGCTTATAGCTTCCTTGCAATACGCCTCAATCATCATGTATCATTATCGTATGAACATCATACAAATATAATCATATTACTGGCGATTTCATTGATAAGGTCGTGCACGAATTATGTTTAGTTTTAAATATAGCAAACTAGATTCATTTTTAGATTATGTTTTTCTTAATAAGACATATTCGAATTTGACATTAGATCTAACAACCCAACTCATGAAATTTGTCAAATGAGATTCTATGTCACGTAGTATGTTGTATGTAGACATCTAAACGGGAAAAGAAATAAACATTCAAGAATTGCAATTAATAGTGAGATAGAGGAAAGAGAGTGAGAGAGGAGAGCAGCCCAAGATGATAAGCTGATGGTGGTCTGACCCTTTATGCTATGAAAGGGCTACCGTCGGTCACGACACGTAGCATATTCTCACACTTACTTTTTAACTACTTCCTGCCAAAAATCATTCACCCGAGAGAGAGAGAGGGAGAATTTGACCTGACCGCAACCCTAGCTAGCCACATTCAAACCGGCGCAGTAAAATCCCAAACAAAAATCAAACCATATTTTCCTCCATTTAGAAGGAATTTCAGTACTTTTGTACTGTTGTTCGTTTCCTAATCAAGATAGGATTTCATTTATCTATATATAGATCCAGAGAGAGAATAAAGAGATAGCAATTCGGATTGCGATTTTGATATTTGGATAGAGATATAGATAGATATATTGATAGATTTGTGATAGATCTAGAGAAAATCAATCAATTGTTATCAATCGACATGGCTAATCGGTGGTGGGCAGGCAACGTGGCGATGAATCCGATGTCTTCGCCGGCGCCGAACGGTTTGAACGCGTCCAACAGCAGCGGCAGCAACCCGAATAACTCGGGGGGCGAGAATCTGGACGAGGCCGAGGACGGCCAGAACCCCGCGGGCGATATCGAGATCTCTGGGCCGTCCTCGGCCGCGTCCGGGGGCCGGCGCCCCCGCGGACGGCCCCCGGGCTCGAAGAACAAGCCCCGGGCGCCCGTGGTGATCACCAAGGAGAGCGCCAACGCGCTCCGCAGCCACGTCCTCGAGATCGGCAGCGGCAGCGACGTCCTCGACAGCATCGCCGCCTTCGCGCACCGCCGCCACCTCGGCGTCTCCGTCCTCTCCGGCAGCGGCGTCGTCACCAACGTCACGCTCCGCCAGCCCGCCGGCGGCGGCGTGCTCAGCCTCACCGGGAGGTTCGAGATCCTCTCGCTCTCCGGCGCCTTCCTGCCGCCGCCGTCGCCGCCGGGGGCCACCGGCCTCACCGTCTACCTCGCCGGAAGCCAGGGGCAGGTCGTCGGCGGCCCGGTCGTCGGCACATTGATCGCATCCGGGCCGGTGATGGTGATCGCCGCGACGTTCACTAACGCCACCTTCGAGCGGCTCCCGCTCGAAGACGACGGCGAGGGGATGCCGTCCCAGCAGACACCGCTGCCGCAGCAGAATGCTGCGGCCGCGGCGATGGCGGAGCCGCCTCCGCCGTCGTCAGCGGCTATGTATAATAACATGCCGCTTCCGAACGGCAGCGGCGGCGCCCAAATGCCGCACGATATGTTTTGGGCCCCGCCGCGCCTGCCTCCTCCGTCCTATTAGGACGGAGGCGGCCGCGGCGACAAGGTCGGAAATTCCTCCTTGTAAACTAAATGCTTTAGGTTTTTTAACTCTAATTTGCAATCTCAATAATTAGCTTCATATATTCATCTTATTAAGTATTTTATCAAATGTGCAACTTAGTTTGAATTCTTATGTTTTGTTATATGGAGTATTAATTAGAGTAAGTATTTGTAATGTGGCTCAAATTGGGAGAAAAAGTTGAATGATTTTTGTGATTATTTGCGATCACATCTCCTAGTATGTTCTTGCAACTTGATTTATTTTGGACTAATTAGAGCAACTTGATTTGAATGTTTTGGTTTCTTTAGACTTTATCTAGAATTTACCAAAGCTGGTGTGTTATAGGTAAGATCAATTGACTACTACAAGTCCACAATTATGGTTAATTGATTAGATAATCTTTGATGGTTGGAAGATTAATTAGGTTTGGCAATAAATGCTAAATTAGTTCAAATTTCAAACCTATGTTTTAATTTTGATGCAGTACTATTATAGTGTATGGAATCGTCCAATTAGAACTCGATCATGATTGAAAGGTAATGAAAGTCTAAAACTATACTATTAGGATCTCAGAACTAATTAAGACTAGGAAGCTTCTAGTATAAATTATAATCATGCTTGCAACTGCTCTAATTGAATTGCATAATGTTGGAGAATTTTTTACAGATGCCTGCTGCTGATTAATCGATTTGAGTTATTATAAAAATATTTTATTTTATGTGATGATATCTCTGTGCAAACTATGAGTAGTAAATATGGTTATTAATTATTGTTAATATTCCTTGCTACAAGCTTGGTTACAAAAAAGCTTGGTTACAAAAAAAGCTTGGTTACAAAAGGATTTTTCTGTACATACATAGAGATGCAATTAGTCACATATGTTTACTATATGGATTCCTAAACCCACATATTCTCCAGATGTTTACTATGATCCTCGTGAGGTTAATATATATTAAAATGAGTAGATGACTATTGTAGGACTAGTATATAATTCTATAGTTGTGGAAATAATTTATTCATTGACTAATCCAAATCCACAAAATATACTTTAGTTTGTAGGAGTCTCATAAAATTATATTGTAGGAGTAGTATAATTCTACGGTCAGTGGAAATATTTTATTCATTGATTAATCTAAATTCATAAAATATACTTTAGTTTGTAGGACATTCTCTCTCTGCAATAGATCAGGGTTCGAATCATCATTGACATATGGATTATTAGGTCAACATGATAGAAACATCGTTGTGGTAAACGTATATTTCTAAATTAAATGATTAAACAATCATGCTAATATTGATCACCTATTTAATTTGTTTCAGTATGCTTCATAATATTTTCTAAATTTTGAAAGTCTTTCTCTCTTTTCACATCCTTCATAAATGTATCAATAGTTGAAATTCGAGGGGGGTGTAAAAAAGAAAAGCAATATTTGTGATTCAATCAATCCTTGCATATCAATTTAATTTAAATTTTAAAAAAGAAAAGCAATATTTGTGATTCAATCAATCCTTGCATATCAATTTAATTTAAACTTCATCTGACTAACCCAATGAGAAAATAGGAGAGTGATAAAATGCAAACTCATATATTGTACAAACTCCAAATTTTTCAACACAGTGTCAATACAACTTCAACACAATGTAACACAGTATAAAATTTCAAGATTTTGATGTCAACATAGTGTCAATACAATGTCAACACAATGTCAACACGATGTCAACCGTTGACACTGTGTTGATATTTTCTGTTGCTATTATTTTGTAATCTGTTGACATTTTTTAATGGTCCAGATAATAGTTTGAAATTTGTACAATATTTAAAGTTTGCATTTGATTACATTCCTAAGAAAATATATTCAAAAGATATACGCACATAACTGCACGCGTGTAAACAAAAGAAACATGCACCTTCAAGAGAATGGCTAGCAAGCGGCTCGACGCAGTTAGGGACGTCTTGGTCCATGACTCACAAAAGAATGGACTCGACAACAAGTCTAGACTCAACGATTGGCAATATCCTATGCTTTGTTACTAGTCAGCACATGATATTAGGTGATGTTCGGTATTCAAGATAAAATAATACCAAGATACAATCGTTGTGAGATTATTTTAGTCATAGGGGATTAGCTAGGACTAATTATCTCATGATTATCCATCTAGGATTGAGTTGTGAGGTTGAATCTCATGAATCAAACACACTATAAATTTGATCCGGGATACAATCTTGTAAACCGAACACCGTATCTTTATTACTTATTAATATAGTAGAATAATATTATTAAAAATATTTTTTTGGTATAATATGAATATCCGGTATTGTATGTAACTTGAATCGTCATCTTAAATGCGTGCATTAAATGTAAGTAAAGGATATTCAAATAATCCAAATCAATTCATAATTTATAGAGGATATAGCATAGAGAATAATAAAGATAAATTCAATTTTAAATTAAATAACTGCATCAACTTATCAAAAAGTGAATACTCATATTTTTATGAATTAACAAATGTTTTAATAGTATAATAAAGATAAATTCAATTTTCAATTGACTATTATTCCAATCTAAGTTTAATTTTAAATAAAATATAGCGGAAATTTTCATTTTTCATTTTCAGTTGTACTTTTCTTGGCGGGAAATACAAAGCGGTGTTTCAGAGAGAATCAATTGAGGCTCACCTGCAAGCTTGATGATTCCAAATTCCATCTCATAAGTTGATCTGGATCCATGTCTATTCGTGTAGATGATTAACCTAATTGCGTTTGTGTATGTAATATGTTTGTGATAATGTCTCTTTCATGCGGTAGTTGAGAATTCTGGAGTATTGGTTGCATTTTGTTGTTTCGATCTGCTTTTTACACCGTTAATTGTACGCACAACTTATTTGCTTCGAAATGACGGTGCTGAGGTGTAGAGATTTCGTTTACTCGCAAGCAAACCGGAGCTGTGACGCTGCTGAGAACCTCTGAATTTGTGAATTTATCATCGGATGTTGTCGATCCGGAACAAGGAATCGGAAGAGACGTGGTTCTGATGTGAAATTGGGGATTGAGACTTGAGAGTTCAGATCGGCATCCTGATGTGAGTATAGTTTCGGAAGTTTCACCGAATCTGGATGATGGAGGTTTCATATGACTGTTGGAAATTAAGCATGGATATGAAAGCTTTGGGGTCTGTATCATCTGAAAAGGATAAGCCGGAGAGGCTTCTCGAGCCTCGAGGTCAGGCAAGAGCGTTCCATAAAGAGAGATGAACGACATTCATATTGCTGGTGATTCAGCTTGGTAAAGAAGGTGGTGCGGATTGTGGTGGTGATGTACCTGTGAAGAGTAGTATATCAGAGATTCAGAGGCTAAAACTGATAACAATGACTAGACGGAAACTTCATGTAGAGAATGCGAAATTGGAGTCCGAAACATCCCCCTTTGAGGCACAAGATCTGTTGGTTTGTTTGTATAATCGAAGCATGGATGGTCATTTTCTTGAATTGAGATTCACGCAAGAGATTGTTCGTGGTTATCTGAGGAGCAATTTGCCAAGAGTTTTGGGGGTTGCAACACTTACAAGTTAACTGTGCAATTTGAGCTACATTATGCCTCTTCTTCTCATGTATTTATTGGGAATCAATATGAAGTGATAGTATGATTGCATTTTATATTTCCGCATTCTGAAGCATGTGCCTTCTTTTGCATGTATCATTAAGTCAGTTGTCTTTTTTAATGATCTTACCTTACAAGTATTGGAACTGGAAACTGATAGCTGAGATCTCCTATTTTATGTATGGACAGTGATGAAGCTGCATATCAATCGAGCATCTCTCAAGTGCTCCTCGTTAAATATAATCCAGGTAAGATTTATTTAGTTAACTACACCTAAAATTCAGACTGGTAGCAAATGCAATCCCAAATCGGTGCATCTTTTACTATGTCTGATTTGAGTCATGCATATTTGCTAGCTACTATAATATAGGAGTACTGTATTAGTTAATAGTATTAATTTATGCTTAATTTAGTTATACATAATATAGTTGATGAATTAAAGCAATATTACAGATATTGGCTTTTCTGATTTGAGTTGAGTCATATAAAGCCTGGAAAAGTAGATAGTATTGGAGCTTTGGCTAACACTTCCAACTTACTGACTTAAGGGGTGAAATACGAAAACAGAAAAAGAACGGTGACGTAAGTTCCTCTCTCCCTACCACTGAGACTGAGGTTGTGCTGCATACTTCGTCCATAGTGATTGCAGATTATTGTCTTGGTAGACATAATAATCTTGTTCAAGCAGCCTCTCCAACAGGCAGCCTTCAGATATCACATCGCTCGTTCCCGGATCCATCATTGTCTGCATAATCACTTCATTCTCCCATTCTCTGCTAATATAACCACCAGGGTTAGCTATTGCTTTTCCATACATTTCTATCTCCTCCTCCAGGATAGCCACCTGCAATGCAAAAACAAGTTACATACTTGCATCATTAAATGTATAATATTGGTAACATTTTGTGGGACAATCTAAAACCTGCTGCTGCAGGGCAAAGATATGAGCAATGCAACCGTAAATAGGGTCCTCCATTCGCGCAAGCGCCTCGTAAGATACAGTTATGGCAGCATCGCTTCTGCTATGCTCCGGCAGATGTGACAGCAGCTTCGACACGTTGCTGGCTCCAAACACCTTATGGACTGCTGCAAAGTGGTTTGCTGCTTGCTCGTAGCTGAAATAAGGTGCGAATATACATTCTTCCGTGCACCTCCTTCTTAAGAACTTACACGCTCCACACGACGAGCTTACTCCTGTCATCTGTTTATGTGCCTTGCTTTGTGTTGTGTATGAGTAGCTGCTCAGCCATATAAAGGGCTCAGAATGAGAGTGAGAGAGACATTTTACTTTATAATAAGGGAAAGTAGATTCTTTTAGGTCCCCTTCGTGCCCAACAAAATTCCATTAACAAATCGGGTAAACTTTCCAAATTGTGTGTTTTGAACTTTTTAGAGGAGCTTTATCCATAACGAATGATACAGAGACCCAATCATCATCATATTATAATGTGAAGCTCAACAATCGAGAGAATATTGCTGATTGTTATTCTATTTTAATGGTTTTTTACCAAAGGGATTAGGCAAGTGCATGCAACACTCGCCATTTTCTCTTTATATAGCAATAATGAGTAAAGTCGTTTGGCTTTTCCAAGAAAAAAGAGAATTTCCCACACGTGAACAGTTGAGGCCTTTTCATTGTTCATTTTTTGTCTGTGCCAATGGGAAATGATGAAAGTGAAAGTAGGTTCTTGTTCACCATCTCTAACTCAGTTAATTATAATAATGTCTGGTTGCATATAAAGTGTATGAGTGAGTTATGAAGGAAGCATTTGTTGCACCCATTTGGCTACATCCCAACCTTCAGAGACGGCAAGTGTAATAGGACCATTCGTTTATCAATCTTTCCGACTTGCTGCTACGGAACCAAGGTCGAAAAGATTGAAAAAATCGTCCAACATTTCATTCAACTTTAGATATACTATGATCCCACAATAGGTTTGAGGATGGTCTAGTGATTGAGTGCGTGTTCTTGATTCCAATGGTCTCGGGTTCGAGTCTAAACGGCGTGTCTATAGGTCTATCTTGTGCACACCAGAATACCCCCTCTGTCCGCGAACAGGAATCCTGTTTTCCATTTTAGTCCATCCGCGAATAGGAGCCTCGGGTTACATTTACCATAAATGGTAATAGGGTCTTACCTTCCACTAACTCATTCCACACGCATTTCATTTAAAACTAATACTCCCTCGGTCCCACATTTGGAATCACTTATTGTTATGGCTCGAGTTTTAAGAAAAAGTTGAAATGTGTAATAAATGAAGTGAGATGGTGGAGTGTGTAATAAATGAAGTGAAATGGTAGATGTGTAATAAATGAAGTGAGATGGTAGAGTTGGTTGAAGGTGGGTCCCTTTTGACTTTTGATTTTTGTTTTGGTTTATTTTAATGTAGATAATGGCATTTTGATGTAATTTTGATGAAGAATGAGGTAAAATTGTATGACCAAATATGGAAAATTCTAAAAGTGACTCTTAATCTGGGATGGAGTGAGTATATACAAGTGAGACCACTATGCCACTAACTTTTTCACCTGCTTTTCTTAACATTTTTTAAAATTCGTGCCAGCCATAAATGAGACTCCTAATAGCGGACGGAGCGAATAAAAATGAAGTTGCTATAGTATCTGTAATTTAAAAATAATGAGTGTAGAACATATGCTAATATTCTATAGCCTCTCTCCTAGGGAATGAAACTAGGTAGGCTAGATGAGTCATAAATCCAATTTGTCTGTGCATGTTCATTCTCCATTACATGCATATTTTATTATTCTCAAAGACTAAGAAGTTGCATGATAGTATTTGGCTGGCCCTATCTTCAACAGTTTCATATGAGAGAGAGAGAGGGGAATGCCGAAAGTGTTGTAAGTGAAAAAAATTCAAGCTTTCCGTCTTGTCCACTTTCGAGCTTAACGATGAAAGTGTCTTTCTCTATCAGTCGTTAATTAATTCTATATTACTACTAATCTGCCCACCTTACGGTTTTCTGCCTTTCAAATTTTGATTATATGATGTTTAAGTGTTGATTTGTATAAAATCCGTATAGGAAAAATAATCATGTTTTTTTTTTGGCATGTCTAGCAATTTTTTTTAAAAATCTATTTGGAGTTTCTTTTTGTATATCATATGGATGATCTGATACGCAAGGACCGTGATTGGGAATTATTTGATCGTCTTTCTCTGAGGAAGAGGCGAAATAGAATCAACTTGAATTCGGGACCGCTATTCGAAATCTTAGTGAAACACTGGATTTCTTATCTCATGTCTGCTTTTCGTGGAAAAATACCAATTGAAGTGGAGGGTTTTATCAACACCTAATAAGGACACTAACACGATAAGACTTAATTCATTAATTTTGTGGGTGTTCATTTTCGTGTGTGTTTTCATGTTGTGTCGAAAATCGTTACTCCACTTTGAAGTGAGTACACAAGTTTAGCTGTGTAGCATTGTTTTGTGGAAAATTTAGTCCAATAAAAGTAAATTTCAATTTCAAAAAATATATTCATGATTTATTAGACTAAAGAACTTTTGTAGAGATGTATTATCATGCTAAACTTGTGTAATCTCACTCTAGAGAAAATTTCCACAAATCTAAAGTATCAAACCTTGATATTGTATATAGTAATTTTAAAATGTGTTAAAGTTGGATACAAATCTACTTCTACTGAGGGGTGGCGATTTCTTATTTACTTCCTCTCCCAAATCAGATCGCAAATATGATTGGTTGGTTTCAATGGATTATCCAATTGTACTAGGCCCATTTATTGATGGGCCAAAATGGCTAAGCCCAAATTATTATATACTACCACTTCTCCTTCTTGTACTTAGAGAGAAGAGAGAGAATAAGAGACCTAACATAAATTTATACCCTAAAATACATAAAAGAGTTGCTAAGATTGTATTTACTCCCTCCGTTTGCCATTAGAAGTCTCATTTATGGACGGCACGAGTTTTAAGAAATTTTAAGAAAAGTGGGTGGAAAAAAGTTAGTGGAATAGGAGTCTCACTTGTATATATTAGTTTTAAATGAAATATGAGTGGAATGAGTTAGTGGAAGGTGAGACCCTATTACCATTTATGGTAAAAGTGATCCGGGATTCCTATTTACGGACGGACAAAAATGGCAAAACGGGACTCCTATTCGTGGACGGAGGGAGTAACTCATATTCATATGTTAAATATAACTAACAAGTCTATAGACCACTTGAAAAGAACTCTAGATTTCTTTGAATCGCTTGGGTTATAGTTTAATTAATTTAGTTAATTAGGATTCACTATATACACTGATTATTGTATTTTCTACAACATACTTAAGACATTGAGTTTAGTACTACTATAACACATGATTTTAGGTTAGAAGATCCGAACCGCTAATTGCTGCGCTTCCACTCGAGTACAAAGTAAAAAAAGCATAATCTCTATTTCAACATGTCTTAACATTAAATTATTCTGAGATTATCCGACATTTAATTAGGCCCAAATTAATCGAGATTAATTTTGTTACATGGGAAACGTCGAAACTCATAAGTCGAGACTTATACTACATGACATTGTTCAGAAATTTAGTAGTGAGCGCTATCTGCCCAACCGATTCATAAAAATTAATCTTGTCTAGTCCATCAAACTGAACGGCAACATCATATATTATTGATAAATATAGGTGAAAGACACCATAAAAATTTGTTCCACCCATACAAATTTTGTTGCCTATTCATTTTTTTATTTATTAAGAGTGCTACACATAGTATAACAGTTCTAAGTGAAGTATTTTTAGTTCTACCTACTTATATTAATTGTCTACATTTTCTTGTCCTGGTTTACTGAGTATTGAAAAATGAGAACTATGTCACTAGACTAGACAGTCCCAACTAATTTATCATATGATTCAAACTTTTATTTTTGCTCTCAAACTTCCATTCATTGTAGTGAAATAAAAATTAGTTTGAAGTTCTCTTAGAGGTTGACATGAGCTCATCTTTATCATCTCAAGAATAAAAAATGATGTACATCAAAATGCATAATTATTATGAATACGAAACAAATAAGCCTTAATCACTATTCAATAAACAAAAACTCCAAAACCAAAGAGAGAAATGTAAGGTTGTAATTCTCCAGAGTCTCTATCCATCGCCACAATATACTGAAGCATCATAGACATAATAATTTTCTTAGAGTTATTTCACAAATAAAAAAAGAAAAAAGAAAAGAAAAGAAGAAGATAGAACCTCAATAATGCAGCAGACCCAACACTGCAGGCACCAAAATAAGGACAAAACAAATATACTTTTCACAATTCTAAACCATATAATAACAGGATAACTTTGTAATTCTTGAAAATAGCAATAAAAGAAAAAAGAAAAAGAGAAACTTGATCTTAGCTTGTGTTGTACATAGTGCTGCATGTGTGGTAACTAAAAGATGACCCAATTTAAGTGGAGAAGAGCAAAGCAAAAATATTAACCTCAATTTCTACTCCAACCGCCATTCAATCTCCAGCCGCCACGTGTCATGTAAGCAATCTTCATTGTGTGGCTAATTAGTTGTGATAGGCCAATCCAATGTGGTATGAAGTTTGTGTATTCCTACTATATATAACATCTCAGTCCTATCTCAAGTGTTGCACAGCCACTAAATAACCACCACCACCACAACCACCTCCCTCTGCAGCTTAATCGCACAATGGCCGCCGCCGTGTCGACCATCGGAACCGTCAACCGCGTACCGGTATGTAGTACTCTACTCTATCTTTGTTCATATAAGTATAAGTATCAATAAAAATGAAATGAAATGAAATGTAATGTGATGTAATGAATGTTGCAGTTGAACTTGAATGGGTCCAACGGAGGAGGCGCGGTGCCGACGTCCTCGTTCCTGGGCACGAGCCTGAAGAAGGCGAGCGGCGCGAAATCTAGCAACGCCCAGAAGGCGAGCTTCAAAGTGGTGGCAGAGGTGAAGCAGACAGACGGAGACAGGTGGAAGGGGCTGATTGAGGACGTCTCCGACGACCAGCAGGACATCACCAGGGGCAAGGGCATGGTGGACCCCCTTTTCCAGGCCCCGTCCGGGATGGGCACCCACGACCCCGTCCTCAGCTCGTACGAGTACCTGAGCCAGGGCCTCCGCGAGTACAACCTCGACAACAAGCTCGACGGGCTCTACATCGCCCCCGCCTTCATGGACAAGCTCGTCGTCCATCTCTCCAAGAACTTCATGACACTCCCCAACATTAAGGTATTGTTAATTCCTTTTTTCTTTGTCTTATTGACAGAACCATATGTAATATATACATATGGTTCTGTTAGTCATTCACCCCTTAAAAGGCCTTATTATATTAATTTTTTTTTTGGTGCAGATTCCGTTGATTTTGGGTATATGGGGAGGGAAGGGGCAGGGGAAATCCTTCCAGTGCGAGCTCGTCTTCCGCAAGATGGGGATCAACCCGATCATGATGAGTGCCGGAGAGCTCGAGAGCGGGAACGCAGGAGAGCCCGCGAAGCTGATCAGGCAGCGGTACAGGGAGGCGGCCGACATCATCAAGAAGGGGAAGATGTGCTGCCTCTTCATCAACGATCTCGACGCCGGTGCAGGGCGTATGGGAGGAACCACCCAGTACACCGTCAACAACCAGATGGTGAACGCCACGCTCATGAACATCGCGGATAACCCGACCAACGTGCAGCTCCCGGGTATGTACAACAAGCAGGAGAACCCCCGTGTCCCGATCATCGTCACGGGTAACGACTTCTCCACCCTGTACGCCCCCCTCATCCGTGACGGGCGTATGGAGAAGTTCTACTGGGCCCCGACCCGTGAGGACCGTATCGGTGTCTGCAAGGGTATCTTCCGTACCGACGGAGTCCCAGAGGAGGCCGTCACCAAGCTCGTCGACACCTTCCCCGGCCAGTCCATCGGTACGAAGTTTTTTTTTTTTGTTTTTTTTTTCCATTACTATACATCAAAATTATGTTCTGGATTCGCCACTACGTCTGTTCTAATTTGGTCAAACATGCAGACTTTTTCGGTGCACTGAGGGCTCGGGTGTACGACGACCTGGTGAGGGACTGGGTGAGCGGAGTGGGGATCGAGAACATCGGGTCGAAGCTGGTGAACTCGAGGGAGGGGCCACCGGCGTTCGAGCAGCCGAAGATGACGCTGGAGAAGCTGCTGCAGTACGGGAACATGCTGGTGGCGGAGCAGGACAATGTGAAGAGAGTGCAGTTGGCTGACAAATACTTGAAGGACGCAGCTCTTGGAGATGCTAACAAGGATGCTATTGAGAGGGGAGCTTTCTAGGCCTTTAGTTTTCCATTTTCTTGCTGCAGACAGCTTCTCTTCATCATCGTCAACAATGCTCTAGCTGCTGCCGTTTATACAAATTCTGTTCTTTCCTATCTTCCTCTTTTTGTTTTGCCCATCTTCAATTGTGTACTGTTTGGTGAATTCAATGAATTTGAACTCTTATTGTGTTAATTGTGGAATGTGTGTTAATACACTTTGCCCTTTGGTTCTAACCTCTGCCTATCTCTTGCATTTTCTTACTTGTTTGCTGTGTACTATATTACTCCATGTATAATCACTTTGGTATTTACTTGACTATGAGTCTCACTTATGGTACAAAGGAAGTATTTTTCCTATTTTGGGTATTGTGTGTATAACATATTTATGTAATTTTGTGACGATTTGATGAAAGTTCTTTAGTTTTTCGGATTTTGGAATTTTTAAAATAGGGATAGAGGCAGAAATTAAATATGTTTAGATTTTGAAGAAATTCGTCAACCTCAAAATGTGTTATAAATGGGTTTAATTTAAATGTGGAAAAAATGACACTATATGTGCATGCAATATGAACTTGTCTATTTGGCAAATTTATGCTGTGTGAGAGAGTAACATATTATGATTAATAATTTCATTACTATTATGTTTGGCCTACTGTTATTGTAATATCAATATCAGTTAGTAACTTGGTAAACAATTTTTTATATACTCATTTTTAAAGTTACGAGTCACAATTATTTTTCAATCAAAATCGTGACATTAACTATTACTCCTATATTTTCCGACTATATTATTTCGGCGAAATTGAAATCTTCTCTTTCAAAAATAGAAAAGCGGCAGTCTTCTCTTCCAAATTCCCAACCTCCTCTGCAACTCAATCCCTAACAAAATGTCTCAATTCACCCAACAATTCCTCAACACCGTCCTCTCTCAGGGCGGCTCCGATGCGTCGCCCTACGCTGAGGGAATGACGTGGCACATCCGGCAGCACATTACAGGTCCAACGAGATCGAGAAAAGGGGACGTCATGACAGCATCCACCTATCTCGGAGACTATAGAGAAGAAGTCATTCTTGCTTGCATCTTCACAAACCGAGACGATTCGATTCAAACAGGAGCAGTCAAGCCATCTATTTTCATCATGGTAAAGTATGTAGACGGGACCAGTGCACCGGCCTTACTGCACAGATCCACAACAGCAGGCGCGTGGCCGTAGTAATTGCGTCCTTTATCAACGAGTATAGGTGGATCCTGGCGGCGCCTGTACCAGACTCTCTTAGGAGGAACCATGTCATCCACCCCCGCCTTCTTCCAGAAATGAGTCCCGTGCCAGCTCTCGTACTTGAACACTCCACATGTCCGAGCCTTGTGCCCCGATGGCCCTACGTGGACTTCACAGCAGTGTTTGCAGACTCTTGCCGGATAGACAAACAGTAACCTGTGAACTCCAGATCGAAGCTTCTCCCACGCGTCCAGAGTTTGTCGACCTATCAATCTCAAATCATCCTCCGATAACGACCTACGGTCATCTGCATTGTCGAATGGAGTAATCACAACGCTTGGATCGTTGGAATCGACCCCTGCCTGCAGGCAGAGCTCCACGACTGCAGGAATGCGTTGATGATCAAATCTTTCTTGATGTTTGATTATGTTCTGAAACATTTTCTGCAAGTGAAAACATTCCACTGGGACTATAACATCATCTACGCTCCCATTTACCCATTCATGGACCTTTTTCTTACCATGGCGCCTGTAGCCGTGGCAAGTTTCAATCAAATGACCACCTTCACCTATATAAACTTCCGGGCAGTATCTATCACAAAAAAAATAAAGATAACATAAAAATGAAGTTTATTCAAATTTATTCAAAACTAGACATAGATTCATGCAAATAACACAAAACATACACCATCTTTCCCCTCTAAAAACCAGGCATCACTACATCAGCAAGTGAAGTTTCATGAAACTTGATGGCAACAGGTATTTAAACTACATAAAAATTTAGTATTTGAAGGAATACATGATCAAATAAGTCCAAGGTTGTTCGTTCCATTAATTAAAGTATGTCGTGAATCCCCTAACTGCATGAGACGACGACAATGAGGAGCAATTCTTTTAGGAAGAAATATACATCACATTTAGGCCATCTTCAATCATTTACACCAAACTCTAACCTATTTTCCAGTATACGTTACACCAAAAAATAATTTTACTCTAAACATTTGCACCAAATTTAAGATTTACACCATGTTTGGGAAAGCACCGAAAACGAATTTGAGTTTGGTGTATGATTGGAGAAGATTTCTACACTAAAACTCATTTTTGGTGTATGGTTGGAGATGGTCTTATCCCAAATCACCACAAGAAAAGGTTTTAGATATGAACAAATCAAAATGGCCTAATTTTTTTTGAGAATGGACACATGATAATTTGTAGGTTAAACAACCAATTCAATTCAATTTCACATACATTGGCAATCTCGATTATGAAATCAAAATTGAAACAACAAACGTAAATAAAATGGGGGAGATTGGTGAAATTACTTGCAAGCCCAAACCGGTATGTGGCGGAGGAGCGTTGAGACTCCGCTGTAGAGGGCGGTTCTGGCGCGGAGGACTTCACGCGCCACCGGAAGTATAGGTTTGACGGGATAGTCGCGGGCGCGCTGCTCGATTCGCTTCAGTATCATAGGCCTGAGTTTCCGTAGATCCACGGCGCGACGCGAATTTGTGCTGTAATTTCTTAGGGCTCGAAGCATTTCTTCTAGAATTAGGGATTTCTAAAGCGCGGATTCAAACGCTGTGCTTCCAATTCATATTCAAATTCAGATACATTGATGAATCAAATCTAATCTCCATAACCTCGCTCAAATCTCTCCGACTACCTTCACCTCGATTTTTCGTTTTCTTAAAGAAGTTCAGCTCTTTAATTTCGAATTGTTCGATTAATTCGAGCAGCAACTGATTGTGAATTGATGCAATGAGCTTGGGATTGGGATGGGGATTATACCTCTTGAAACTTGGTAGGAATTGGATTGGCTTGGTCTCTGCTGCTGACCAAAACTTTTTGCCCAATACTTGGATTGATTTGGAGAACTGTTGTTTCCGATAAATTGAAATCAAATTGAGGGAGAAATTTGCAGGAATATCAAGGATTCAAGTGATAAAAATGAAGAAATTGGGAGAATCTGAGAAATTGAAGTGAAGAAATCTTTTGGGCTTCAAACATTGGATTTAATGTAATTGGGCTCAAAACATTGTGTTTTATTTCACAAGTAGAGGGCCCATTAATTGTATTATTATTTTATTTGGATTTTGGTAATGCTATATTTTATATTCTTCTTACTTTGTATCTCTTCGATTTAACAGTGTATTTTTTCTTTTAACGGAAGTGATCAAATGCAAACTCTAATTATAGTACAAACTCCAAACTATAATTTGGACTATTAAAAAATATCAACAGATGATAAAGTAATAGCAACAACAAATGTCAACACAATGCCAACGGTGATGCTATGTTGACATCAAAATCTTGAAATTTTACACTGTGTTGAAATCGTATTGACGTTGTGTTGATACTGTGTTGAAAAGTTTAGAGTTTGTACAATATACGAGTTTGCATTTTATCACTATCCGTCTCCAAAAAGTATTAACATTTAGTTCGGCATGAGTTTTATGTATAATTGGTAAAGTCCCTCCTAAACAAGAGAAAAATCATTTTATCACTCCATATAATATTGTCGGAATATTATTACTCCTTCCGTACACGAAAAATAGGACACATTGTGAATGACACGGGTTTTAATGTGGAATTGATAAAGTAAGAGGGGAGGGTAAAAAAATAAGAGAAAAGTAGTGTTAGTGGAATGTGGGTCAATATTATTAGTAAGAGAGAAGAGAAAAAAGTAAGAGAAGTTATTGAAAACTTTCATTTTTTTAATGTGCTCTATTTTTCGTCGACAACAAAAAATAGTAAATGTGCTCTATTTTTCGTGGGAGGGGAGTATATTATTTGAATTATTGCGTAAAAGCCCTTATTATTTCAACAAAACGTAGGAAAATTATTCTATTAATGTTGTGGAAACAAAATCCATAATATGTAGCCATTACCAAAATAAATTTCTACATACACTGTCTGCATGTATTTTTCACACGACCTCGGCTACAGCTTTGGAATGATATTATTAAATTCGCAGTGGGTGTTGACGTGTTGTTTCAATTTGTAAGTATTGTATTTAGCAATTTAGTATCATTTTTTTTATCTAGAATTATTTTAGAATTTTAAGTGAATTATTACGAAATCAAAACCTAAAATAATTTAAATTCCAAAATTTTAGAAATTCGTTTTTAATTGATTTATAAGTAGTACTATTACTACTCCCTCTATCCTATCGAAGATAATCTATTTTCTTTATTCCGACCAAGATAATCCATTACTAAAAATAAAAACTTCTTTATCTCTACTTTATTCCATCATTCCAAACGAAGGGAGTATAATTTTAGGTCTGACATTTGGAAAGCGTGGCTATGTCATTACAACTACGTGTATCAAAGTGCTAGATCAATAAAATAATTACATAAATAATTTATTGGAAAAGCCCATGGTCACTTACACAAAACTCAAAGCTAATCTCCTTAGTTGCAGTGAACCACAATCTTCCGTCGACGCCGGCGAATGCTATCTTACTTAATTTATATTATGTCCACATAATCGGTTATTTTCTACGTCACTCACAACAACTCTTCTTCATGCTTAAATAGAGGTCGATCGCCAATATCGTTCGGCCGCGGTCTCTGCGCCATCAATATCTTTTACTTCGGTCATCCGCCGCCAAGATCGCTTTCGTTCCTTCCGTCAAAATCTTCGCCAGTTTGGTTAAGTCGAGATAAGTTATATTTTTTTTCTAATAAATAAGTTTCCCTAATAATTTGAAATATATGTGCATATATTTTATCTAAAATTGCATAAAATTCTACTTATTTGTTTCTTAGAATTTGTTTATTTCTTGTGTCTATTTTGAATTTATTAACTAAAAATGATTTTTACTATTTACTTGTATCTATACATATATAAAAGGCGAGTTTTGGCTTTAATTTGAATTTTTATAAGTTTTGGGATAGATTTGAATATTTATAACTATTTTGTAATTAATCAATTAAGAGCATAAATGATGAATGTATCGGTTAAATTTTTTTATGTTAAAAACTTCAAAGAAATTAAAATCTCTTGAAGAACATTATTATACAATAAAATTAAACCATTATTACAATTATCTATGTAATAATGACATACGTTCTTAACATGAAATGTTTAGTCAACTATCTTATTTGTATTTAATGTAGGAGAACATAAAGTAAAATTTTAAAAATTTATTTTACAATCTTAGCCCTTATTTTTAATTTTTTTTTTATAAATAAATGGGATAAGTGAAAAGTTTAAGAATAAGGTCTTCATTTTTTAGTAGGCTATAAATATATGACATGTGGTACCTATAAATTCATCATTATTTTTGAAATATTTATAAGTTTTGAAGTTTAAACATGAATATTTATGTGAGTATAAAATTACAAATTTTCAGTTATTATTTAAAAATTAATTACTACCTCTGTCCCCCAAAATTTGCTACACTTTGACCCGACACGGGTTTTAAGAAATGTAATGGAAAGTGAGTTGAAAAAGTTGGTTGGAGTACGGAGTATTAGTTTTATAATAAAATGTGCGTAGGAATGAGTTAGTGGAATATGAGGTCCACTACCAAAAATGGTAAAAGTGAAGTGTATCAAATTTTCAGGGACGGACCAAAATAGTAAACTGTATCAAATTTTCAGGGACGGAGGTAGTATAAATTATTGAATGTATACAATGTGAAGTAACGGCCAATCATAAGCAGTTACAAATCTTTAAATAGGATAACTTTTAATCCATGACTAATAACAATAAAAATGAATAAGAAAAGTCAAATTTTGTAACCTCTATTGTTTTAATTTTATAATTTATGATGTTTTAATTCCATGATCTCTCATGGACTAATTTTGTGCTTATAAAAGGCATAGAGTTGTGCATGAATCACACACCAACAAAAACATTTTTCATTCTCTCTCGAGTTCTCAACATTTTATTGTACATTTTAGGAACATTGAATTACTCATTTTTTGGAGCCCCATCAAGTTCATCGGTGCCTAGCGGGTTTGAGATGTTATATACGTTAGGAGGATTTCATCTTTGGGGATAATACGTCAATCTGAGAGCACTAACCGTAATGTAATTTGTCTTGCAGAAAAAGGGTTTTTCTCAACTAGACTTATAGTTCAGTTTATTTTATAATTTTTATTGTAATTTTCATTTATTTATTGTTGTTTTTTTTCTTTTGATTGCAATAGTTAGAGTGCCGTGTGTATATATGATTCGGGAATTTTATCCCAATATTTCTTACAATTCTTAGAGAGGGGAGAATCACAATATTCTTGACTCGAGAATTTTTATCTAAATATTTCTTACAATAGTTAGAGTACATTGTGTATATATTGTGATTTACATTTTTCAGTAGAGAGATATGAATGATTGTTTTAAATATAGTTCAAATGTATCAACACTTGATACTCTCTTCTTTGTTGTCCAAATAAGTATGTTTGTCTTGGCTCTATTTTAAATAGTATATTTATTAAATTGTTGTTTATAGATATTTTTAATCTTATATGGTTATATTATTTTTTATTTTAATTAATTAATTAATAATTTAAAATCATATGATGAAAAAATATTCCGTCGTGCATCGCACGTTGGTTAAATGAAACTAGTTTATTATATAAACGAGTTAGATAATAATAAAACTAGTGATGCAACATGTTAAATGAAATTAAGATAAACTTGAAGACTTTTATATATAATTATTGGCCAATGAATCTCAATTGAATCAGTAACATTCATTTCCGTTAAAAAAAGGATTTCCTTGTTTATTCATACGATTAGTGATGTTACACTAGAAAATTCTAAAAATGGAAGCTGGATTATCCTCTTTTTTTTTTTAATTCTAGAAAATGCTAGACTTTCCATCTATGTCGCCATGCTTAGTGTTACCGTTTTTGCACCAAACTTAGATTTTCATGACACTAGAGAGCTGAAGAATGTTAACAATGTGTTGAAGAATGCCTTGTCTCAAACACAGTATTATTGCATCTAAATCTTCACAATTTCAAAACAAACAAGTGTAGCTATCATCATTTGGTAAATTCCCTACAAATTATGTATTATCCAACGAAGCAAAGCCTTGTATTTATTTACTATCCAACGAAGCAAAGCCTTGCTTTTAATACTCATCCGCATCTTAATACCGGGACTTTGGTGCGTTTTGGCAACGATGGGATTGTAAAACCTCTTAAGCTCCTCCATCTTGTTAATGAAAGGCTCAGCATCATCTACCTCCTCGGCTTTGTGCAACCTCCACCACCACCGGCGGACACACGTATAGATGGGGGAGGGCTTAAGCCCCTACCCAATTTTTTTTTTTTGAACTTTTTCTATTAGAAAAATGATTAAAAATTCTAAAATTTACCTCCAGCCTTCACTAAATTATTGTTATTGAAGACTAAATCATCAAAAGTTGAGTAGTAATAGGGGCTGAAATGAATAAGAAATAAAAAATTGCAGAGGATAAAATGAAGAGTAATAGCTGACGAGATGAGTTTGAGGAAGAAGATGACTTTATTACAAATAATATTATAAACTTCATAGTAAAATGTGTCAAGTTGTTGTGCTTTTTAAAAATGTCTGTTCATTTATTGGCTACTAAATTAAATTAAAGGATAACTACTCTTAAAAAACTATTCGTTTTGATAGAAATATATGGATTTCTATAAAAATGTGTTTCGTTAATTTTTTTTTCGACTCTGTAAACTAATTTCAATTTGATAACTTAATTTTCAATTAATGACTTCTAAATTTTCGTCTTCTCTATATCTTTTTCCAGAATCATAATTAATAAAGCATTATTTCATTTTTCTTTCCATATAATCGATGCAAACTCAAATTTTATTCTCTTAGTAACTCTAACCCATAAGTTAAATTTTGGACTTTTTTCTTTTCAACTTAATTATGAAAAAACTTATTGTATTTTTACTTGTATCATTTTTATTTATAGAAAGATTCCCACTAAATTTTCTGCTCTCTTATTGTACTTTACCATTGTTTCTCTCAATCTTTATACGGTAGTACCAACAAGCATTAAAACTTGTTTCATCCACAAGACTATTTTTCGTAGATATGAGAGTACATATAGTAAAGCCCCTACTGACAAAAATTTCTGCGTCCGCCACTGCCCCGGAGCTTATGACCAGGCCATAGACTATTTTGGCCGAATAGTAAATTTTCATGTAAGAATTTTAATTATGTGACTTCCATTTTTCTTCCATAATAACATGATTGAAATTTGAATCATCATCTTTTCTTCCCAGAAATTAGCCAAATATTTGCCAAAGTCATGCACAATGAGGCTTGCTCCAGAACTGGTTAGAAGATATCTATACATAAACTTTCTTTTCTCTTACTATTAGACCACCACATCTTAGTCAACGCGAAAGCCTTGTCTATCTTCTTCTTGTCGGCCTTTTCCATCATACCTGCTACACATCTCTCATTGTTCCTCATGCCGTACGCGTACTCCATCAAGGCATTCCTATAATCAGACTTCGTCCTATACTCTTCGTCCGCCCTCTTGTGCTTCTCCGCATCTCTCACCATCTTCTCTATTTGTTTCTTGGACAGCCTGTCCATGCCCTTGCCCTTGTAGTCGGTTATGGTGATGTTGTTCTTCACTCCACTCCCTATGTGCTCTGCTGACACATCCAAGATACCGTTCTCATCAATGTCGAAGCACACGTTGAATGTACCAACACCTCTCGGCTCTGCTGGAATGCCTCGGAGAATGATTTCACCTAGCAGATTTTTTTTTGTGTGTTGCTTTGCTTCTTTCGCCCTCGTACACGGAAAGCCACACCTTGGTCTTTTTGCCTACCATCGTGCAGAGAATTTTCTCCATCCTTGTTGGGATAGGTGTGTTCCTCGGAATAATTACACTCATCACATCTCCTGAGCATTCAATACCAAGAGACAAAGGAGTAGCATCCGAACAACCACATTCTGCACCCAACACAGCAGCACCATATGCCACAGCTTCGTCTGGATTAATGGTCTTGCACGCCTCCTTCCCATTGAAAATCTCCTTCAACATCTCCTGCACCTTCGGAATCCTACTTGACCCGCCCACCAGCACCACCTCATCCACGCTGCTTTTCTCAACCTTTGCATCACTCAGGCATTTCTCAACCAGTTCCATACACTTCATGAACAAATCCAAGTTGAGCTCATCAAATCGAGCACGGGTGATGGTCGAAAACAGATCAATCCCCTCAAACAAAGATTCAATCTCAATATTAGTTTGGGAAGCGGAGGAAAGGACTCTCTTGGCCCTTTCACAAGCACTCCTTAATCTCCTAATAGCTCTTGCATTCCCACTAATATCCTTACCATTCTTCCTTTCAAACTCTTTCACGAAATGATTCACCATCCTAATGTCAAAGTCTTGCCCTCCGAGATGAGTATCACCGGCAATAGCCTTCACATCAATGACACCCGCCTCAACCGTGGCCACAGACACATCGAATGTGCCACCACCAAGGTCGAAAATAAGCACGTTCTTAGCCACATCACCCCCTTTATCTAGACCGTATGCGATGGCTGCAGCAGTAGGCTCGTTGATGATCCTTACAATGTTGAGGCCAGCAATGTCTCCAGCAGCCATGGTGGCCTGGCGCTGAGAGTCGTTGAAATAAGCAGGCACGGTGACGACTGCATTCTTCACAGATGAACCAAGATAGGCTTCGGCTATATCCTTCATCTTGGAGAGCACCATTGAAGAGATCTCCTCAGCTGAAAACTGTTTCTCCTCTCCTTTGTAGGTCACTACAATCATAGGCTTGTTGTTGTCGGTGGGGTGAGGAATGACCTTGAATGGCCAGAGTTTCATGTCACTCTGAACCGTTGGATCATTGAATTTACGGCCAATCAGCCTCTTTGCATCTGAGAAGCAACAGTAATAATAAAAAAATTCACTATCTCCATCTTATTTCCTTCCTTAATTTCGTAGATTTTGTTCAGGGTATAATAGTTAGAGCACTGACCGAAAACGGTGTTAGTAGGAGCATTGGCGGCTTGATTCTTGGCAGCGTCTCCGATGAGACGCTCGTTGTCGGTGAAAGCGACGTAAGAGGGTGTGGTGCGGTTGCCCTGATCGTTGGGTATGATCTCGATGCGGTTGTGATGCCATGCAGCTACACACGAGTACGTCGTGCCCAAATCGATCCCGATCCCGGCCATTGAGGCGGACGAGTTGTGAAATTTTGGACATGGAATTACAATTCACGATTCATAAAAGGAAGGTAAAAACCTAACTATCCTCTATCAAGTCTCACTCTCACATTTTGAATAGGTCTTTTTAGTTCTAATTATGATTAATTATCTCAAAATGATAGTATGTAGTTTCAAGATATTCGTCTTAGGAGTTGCGATGCATCCTCGTAGATTTTGTTCTATGTCTATTTTAATTTTTAAGTGTTGGATGAAAAAGAAAAATTAATTGCTACAACTTCTACATAAATATGACCTGGCAAGTGGATTTTTGTTCTATGTCCATCAGAAGCATGTTACATACTCCATAGTCCCCAAGAAATAATTCTCTTGTCATTTTAGTCTTTCTCGTAAAAGTATTATTATTGTTATTATTATTCCCTTCGTCCCACAAAGTTTGTTTCATTTTACCATTTTCGTTCGTCCCACAAAGTTTGTCCCAATTGGAACCTTTCCAAAAATAGACATTAATTACACTCCCCAATCTCCTAATGTGGGACAAAGTTACACAATTTAATACAAAATTAAACAATTTCTTAAAATCTGTGTCTGGTCAAACTGGGACAAACTTTGTGGGACCAAGGGAGTATTATTTTTAAACTTATAGGTCACACATAAAGGGGTAAGGTAACTAACTCTGTTGAAACTAATTTAAAAATAATGAAGTTGTCTTTGATAAAGACATTTGGGAATGTTGGTGTCTTTGTAAGTTAGTTTGTGGAGTTGTAATGTTGTACTCCCTCCGGTCCCTATTAAATGTCATATATTTATCAATGCAGATTTTAAAAAATTATTTGATTTTGTGATAAAAATGATTGGGAAAAATCAGTAGAGTGTATATACCCTAGTTTTAGTGATACTAAAATTGGTAAAAGTGATATGAGTCATTTATTAGGATTCATCCAAATAGGAAATATGTGACATTTGATGAGGACCGAAGGGAGCATAGGTTTGTTCTATTCAGGGACGGATCTAATGTGCAAGGAGGAGGGGAAAATGCCCTCCCTCAAAATTTCATATCTATGTATAAATTCTATTGTAGAAAAAAATTAATATTAGTTTCTTCTTTAAATGCCCCTCCTCAAGCACTTCAAATATCCCCACATGTATTTTTGCCCCTTCTATGATCATTTTCTAAATCCGTCCCTGGTTCTATTGGATTCAATTATCTTGCATATTGAACTTGAGGCGACAAACTTTGTAGACAAAGAAATGTACCGTGGCTTGTGAGATGCCCGTCCACAAAGCAATAATAAGTCAAGGTTCGAGGCACCACGACTAAAGAGTAACTTAGGAGCCATTATTGTCCTTTAAAAAAATGCTCTGGACTTTTGTATTTCAACAAGATTGCTAGTAGTAGTATATGTTATAGAGCAGTCGTAATAGTGGCAATTAAAAGCTATATATTCTAAATTTCGAGTACGAATTTCAATATAATAAATTTTATCTGTTTCAATGTGATGACTGGAGCTTTTGCACATAATTGACAAGAGAACATTTCAACTATCATAGACACTAGAGATTCCTAAATACTCTCTCCGTCCCAGATAATTCATCCCAGTATTTCATTTCGGATCGTCCCACATAATTTGTCCCACTTCACTTTTTCCATTTTTTGTAGTGGACCTCATATTCCACTAACTCATTCTTACTCACATTTTATTATAAAACTAATACTTTAAATGTAATACCCATATCCCATCAACCTTTTTAACTCACTTTTCATTAGATTTCTTAAAATTCGTGTCAGGTCAAAGTGTCCCAAATTATCTGAGACGGAGGGAGTAAATAATTTTGCATTACTTTGCTACTACCGAACTAGAGACAACTAATACGATGAAGGGAAGCCTAGAACAAAGATGATTGGAAAAACCAACTTAAAATATTTGTGGTGGCAGTAATCTCCCATTTACAAAATTGCCAAATGCAAGAATCTAAATTGGAATCTATCCCATTCTATCAATCAAAACTATCTACTATCATGACAAATTTCTAGCTAGGGGCATCTCCAAAATGACTTAGTACTAAGATTCTTAATGCATTGTAAATACCTCAATCTAGTAAAGTTGAAGTGCAGTTTGTGAAAATGGGAGCATTGCAAGAGGGTGAAGGATTAGGCTATGGAAGCTCTTTGCCAGTTCCGAGCGCGCAGGAGATAGAGCGAAACGACCCTCAAAACATACCCGAAAGATACATAAAGCACGTCGAGGACAGGCCTAAAGCCTCTGACTTAGCCTCTGTTTCTTATGACATTCCCGTCATCGATCTCTCTTTGCTCGCTGCTGGCAACGAAGATGAACGAACCAAGCTAGACGTCGCTTGCCAGGAATGGGGCTTCTTCCAGGTACATTTTCATCGTTGTTGTTGTTGTTGTTGTTGTTGTTGTTGTTGTTGTTGTTGTTGTTGTTACAGACTCTAGTGTCTCGTATCGGTTTGTAACATAAGACATATTCTTAATGCAGATAATTAACCACGGGGCGGATTGTGTGTTAGCCAAGATGAAGGCTGCAATGACCGGTTTTTTCGACCTGCCATTGGCTGAGAAGAAGAGATATGCTATGGCAGCGAACGATGTTGAGGGATACGGACAGGCTTATGTAGTCACCGAGGATCAGAAGCTCGACTGGAACGACCTCCTCTTCTTGATCACGTTGCCTGCTAAGGCGAGGAACGTCAAGTATTGGCCTCTCACGGTCCCCGGCTTCAAGTATGTGGTCATATCATCAATTATACTCCCTTTATCCCGACTTAAGTGATGCATTTAATTTTTGGCCGAGAATTAAGAAACAAGTGTTCATTAAGTTAATAAAGCATGAGAGAGAATAAATGTTATTTAATTTTTTTTATCAGAATGTGTTACTTAATTAGGGACATCCCAATAAGAAATACGAATCACTTACATCTCTGATTGGAATGCAGGGAGGCAGTGGAAGAGTATGCAGGTGTGTTGGAGAGAGTGAGTGATGAGATCTTTGGCAATTTGTCACTATTGATGGGAGTTGAAAGAGATTTTTTGAAGAAGCTACATGGAGATGTGAAGCAAGGGATAAGAATGAACTACTATCCCAAGTGTGCTAGGCCGGATCTAGTCCTTGGGGTCAGCCCGCACTCCGACTCCAGCTCCATCACCTTGTTGGTTCAAGACGAGGCGACCACCGCCCTCCAGATCAAGCACGAGGGCGCGTGGGTGCCCGTCGAGCCGATCCCGAATGCGTTGGTAATCAACATTGGTGATGCTATGGAGGTAAGTACATTATTAAATCAGTGTTTTAAAAATCGAATCGGATATCGGATCAGCCGGTTCGACCGGTTTGGCGCAAATTAACACGATGAATTATGATGAGTTAGATAATTGTATAAAAAATGTAATAAAACACACTCAATATTAACAAAATAATGCACTAGTAAATTCAAAAATTAAGATGGTATTCGAATGATGTCTAAAGTAATTAATTAATTAATTATATGGAGTATAATATTTAATTATGCATGTATACATAGATTTGTTGTGTACATATTTCGGTTCGATTAGTGGTAAAACCGATCTGACCGATTGAATCATGAATTAAACAATGGAGGTAAGTACATTATTAAATCAGTGTTTTAAAATTCGAATCAGATCAGTCGGTTCGACCGCTTTGGCGCGAGACGATGAATTATGATGATTTTTAATTGTGGATAATTATATCAAAATGTAATAAAACACACTCAATATTAATAAAATAACGCAATAGTAAAATTAAAAATTAAGAAGGTATTTGAATGATGTATAAAGTAATTATTTAATTATTTTTACTATTTAATAAAATTTACTGTTTTTTATAATATGCATATTTAATTGTACACTATTATCATTAAATTTTTATTGTTTTTGTATGGTGTATTTCGGTTCGATAGTGGTAAAACCGATCTGACCGATTGAATCATGAATTAAACAATGGCTTCGCCGATTCGATTGTTGGTTCGGCTTATAAAACATTGGCCGTTGTTGGTTCTCGTGCAGGCGTGGAGCAACGGGAGATACAAGAGCATTGAGCATAGGGCAGTTACAAATGTGGAGAAACCAAGAATGTCTGCTGCAGCATTTGTGATTCCAGGTAATGATGTGAAGTTGGATCCATTGGAAAGTATGGTGGATGAGAAGCTTCAGCCAAGAGTGTTCAAAGATGGTGTTGATTACATTGAGTACCTTCGTTTTACAATTGCAAAGAAAATGGAGGGTAAAATAGCCAATATTGAGTACCTCAAGTTGAAACAATGAAGGGCAAATTTGCATGCTATTTACATTTGATTGTTTATTATACTATGTTTTAGAGTCACTTTAAAATATTATTCCCAAGATATTCGGAGGCCGGCTTGAAAATAACTCGTTTGAGCTCGTTTAGTGAAGCTTGTAAGCTAAACAAAAAGCTTGAGCATGGTTATATCATTTTAGTGTTAAAATATGAAATTTGGTCAAATTCTGATTCAGTATCATAAGGTTTTTTTTTGGTTCTTAATTGTTTAATCCATATATAAACCGATTTTTTTGGTGATGCTCAAAACGTTATTATTTAATTGAAACAAGAAAAGAAGTAAAAAAAATATGAATCATACTCATTTTAATGAAATAAATTTGTTTGAGAGTTACTAAAAGATGTCGTTTCGCACACGAATGAGACAATTGAGAAAAATTGAAGCTTCATAATTTCATTATTATGTTTTCAATTTTTATGGGAATGATCAAAATTTAACTAAATTATGACAATCATCCCAATTCAAAATATAAAATAGTAACCAAATATAATTAAATTCATTTCTATAATCATTAATAGTTGTATTTGATCGCTAACTACTTTTGTTTATCGCAAGTAATCAATGAATTTTAATCTATTTTTAAACAATATAGCAATTAGTATTGAGAAATATATCTAAATCTAGAAAGTTTATTTTGGTTCGAATAACTAAGTTTGGGAGCACAAGGATTTTATTCATCTCGACTCTGTCTGAATACCCAAAAATTTGGCACATTTAAAACATTTAATCCATATCATGTTCAATTGTTCCGTAACAATTAGTAATTTGCATCTCCAAATTCTCTATTTCTTGAAGAATCAAACATTATAGAACAGAATATGCTAAAGAAATGGAACCAAAATAGCTATACATCAATTCATATTTCAGAGTAGAAGATCACTAACTTTGGCTGTATTCGAGAGATCCGAGCAAACTGCACAAGGACGACGATAAGGTTGATCTTGTACATGAAAATTAGACCATCCATGTGATGCATCGTGAGTCATCTTTACCAGAAGCGTGATAGAATAAGACGAGTACAGGTTGGAAATATCGGACTTCATTGAGCTTGATTTGGCATGAGCGTTGTGGACTGGAGAAAAGCTAGCCGGTTTCTTGTTAAAGTTACTTTCTCTTCTGCTTCTGCTGCTTTTTCTCGAACCCCACGGACAATATCCTCAGGAGCTTTCTCAACAAACTGTAGAAAAACAGAAATGATTGGATTTCTGAAATGTAACTGAAATATACATAAATTCACAAGAAAGGAAGATACTAGATTCGTTTTATGACATTTACGTTGGTTTTTACAGAGACGATAATCTGTATTCAGCTAATGCTGAAGAAAACTAACTTTACAAGTGTGTGCATATTAATAGACTTTCTTCAATTTTTCACTAGTTATGATCAAATTTAGCGCATAAAATTGGTCGACGTGAGTACAATCATGTGTAAATCTAGAAAATAGGAAAGAAAAACACAAAATAATCATCTTCGACTACTTACACTTGGAGAGCTTAAGCGAGCCATAAGTCCATCATATTCGGTTTGCATTTTAGCTAGGCGCTTGGAAAGGCGCTGCATCTCAGCCGAGATATCTACCATGTCAGCAAGTGGAAGGTATGCTTCTAAACCTTCACTGGCAACAAGATGGACTGATTGACTAGCATCTCCTGAAATTCATTTGTGATAAAACATTGCCCAAAGTCATCGTACGAGGATTACCATTACATAAATGAAATTTCTTGAAACAAAAACAAAGCTGAGGTTAGACAAGATGCATTAGCTATTCTATTGATGTCAAGAGCACTACCTGGGGGAGATTGGGTAAAGCTTACGTTCTCCAAATCCAGTCTAGAGAGAAGAGCCAAAACATCCTTTTCTTTCTGCATCGTGAATCATACAGTGAAATCACATAATGTGAGATTATTTTAGGTGAAATCGCTTAGCAAAAAATTAAAATATCCGGTTGACTAATCCAAAGCTATATAGACCAAAGAATTTGGCCAACTTACAGAAATATACTGGATAACCTCTGCATTTGCAACAATTGATGCGGATATACGCTTTGCTGGTTCAACAGAGTACTCTGCCCGTGCATTTCGAATTGCTCTCGTCTGAGATAAAGCAGATGCAAACAATCATCCAACTGTTCCATGACCAGGCTAATAATGAAAGGTTGGAACTTACCAAAGCCTGTAAATTCTCAAATTTCTTCACGGATTCGGCTTGCCTTGGAAGAGAAGTTGATGGCCAAGCTGATACTATAAGAGCTTCTTTTCTGTTGGGTAATGACTGTATGGATAACACAAATGTAAAGAGGGGCCATTATAGCAAACAGCAGAGTTACAATTCCAAATATGAAAAACAAAAAAAAAATCAGAAATCCAAACAACATGGTTAGGCTTGAACATCTAGATGTCCAGCCTGAACAGCATATGCATGGGTAAAATTCTGACAGCCAAAAACTAACACGAGCTAGCCCAGGAACAAAAGATATCGTGATTGTGAAGTCGTGCATCTTGTGTAATAGATCCATATAATATCATGACTATTCTGAAAGCAAATTAAAACATGCCTATAAGAATCCAAGACAGTCTTTACCTGCCAAAGCTCTTCAGTTACAAATGGCATAAATGGGTGAAGTAATTTCAGTATTGATCCAAAGACATACAAGAGAACTGCTCGTGCCACAGAAGCAACTGAGTCATCTCCTTGATAGAGCCGGGCTTTACTTGCTTCAATATACCTAACCAGAAAAATGGTAAGCACCAGTGAGGTGAAAGGAAGAACCAGAAACTATGAAAAATGCATTTTGCAGGATGACAAATATTCTAATCATTACTCATGCAATGTAAAATTCAAATTTTGAGTGCCTAGAAAGCAATTATCATGGGATGTACAAGCATGAGATAAGAACATAAGCAATAACTACACAAGCAAAATAACAGAACTGTTGTAGAACAAATGCCAAGCTCAATTTGGCGATACAAACATGTCATCTCAAGATTTCTGAGATTCAACTCCCAGAGTAGACTCTGTCAATGTAACGATTTACATATTTTGGAACGCATCAAGAGATAAACAAAGCAAACAATCACACTTTTTTTTTATCTAATCTATGATCTTCAAAAACAATCAGTCGATTCGAATGATTTTTGGATGTGCCACTTGCTTGAAATGAAATTTTTAAAAAAAAAACAAGGACAAGCCAACACAACTTGACATACCAATCAGCAAAATCAGCCCAGAAAAAATCATAGATTTCCCGGGCAACATCTCCAAAGAAGAACTTGTCATAACTCATGGTGACAGCATCAATCAGCATATGAAGTTTTGTCACCTGCATAAATCACATTTCATTAGAAAGGTGAAAGAATGCTCATACATCATTACAATACCACCATATGATTGTATCTCACCACCCAACATTCAGGTAGAGGTAGCTTGAGCAGTGACTCTTCCTCATCAAACTGCAAAATTACAACCTTACTTCTCAGAATCGTCCATATATTTATAGCACAAAGTAGAAGTATGTGCCAGGATCAATGTGCAATGGTTGTGTCAAAGAACCTTATAGTCCTGAATAGCTGTCCAAGCTGATAAATCACTTTGAGGAGGCAAATTCTGTAACACAAACTTGCCACCATTCCACAGTTTGTTGGTGAAAGCTTTAGTAGAAGTCAACCTTTCAGTTGATAAATTGAGATCCTATAACATGAAAAGGATATGAATTAATAAGAGGACATGACATTTAGACAGGTTTTGGGACTTCAAGCATATTCCAGAGCAACATGCAGGTATTCTAGAGGAAACCGACCTGGCCAGCAGTTCCTAGAGAGAGAGTGAACCTTAGAGCATCAGTTCCATAATCTTTGATTGTATCAAGTGGATCTATAACATTTCCAAGCGATTTAGACATTTTGCGGCCCTACAAAATATGAATACCAGCAGTAAGGATATTCTATCAGAAGTGAATTATATTCTTTGATCTAGAAATGGTTCAGAAGATGACTTTTGAATGAGGCACTATCCTGTGCCTCACATTCTGTTGCTTACTTGAGAATCTCGTATAAGTCCATGAAGGTAAACATGTGAAAATGGAACTGTGCCCGTGAATTCAATCCCCATCATCACCATTCTTGCTACCCAAAAGAACAATATGTCATGCCTGTTCAAATGAAGCAGCTTTTTCTTTATGTTCAAAAGGGAAGTCCCTTTTAGAGGGAAAAAGGAATCAGAGTAGATATAACATAGATTCAAAAGACAGTAAAACCAGTATATTGGGTTAACATATCTCTCATTATCTCTGCAGGAGCATGAATCTGACAGAAAATTATGAAGCTTAATAAACGAAAAAAAAAACCTCTACTTCATGAGAGTGGCATTGCTGCTGTATCTAACTTTGGGTAACTGTAACTGATGTTCCATTTAATATAAATGCAAAAGTATAATTTCAAGTACATAGAGTGGTCTTCTCCTTGTAAATATTGCACTATTGAAAGTATGCAAAAAGGTAAAAGTAAAGCACAAGCAGAGGTGTAAGTACCCGGTCTCAAGAACTGATGTAGGATAAAAGTTCTTAAAATCCTCCGCTGACACATCTGGCCAACCAAGAGTGCTGAAAGGCCACAGTGCACTAAGAAATAACATATGTGATTAGTTTGACTCATCTGGCAAGCTGTCATATTACAGTTAAGAACATGTAAATTATTGGGCAAAGCATTTAAGAAAATAACGTCACCCACGCAACACATTCATAGTACCAGAAAACGCGCAGCAGTACATGATAAAAGAGAAATTGTCAAGAGACGATTAATGTTCTACCGATTTATGCACTTTCTTCTTCAAAATCTCTGGAATAGTATGATAAAACTTTTAATACAGTTGCTTGTAAGAATAGCCAGCTGCTGTGGCGCCTAAAAGGTGGTAGGTATCATTCTAACATAATTCTTTGTTAGCATACGCAGGGTAGATCACGAGTGATTATAAGCTCATTTATTCAAAACAGTCTTTTAACTTGAGAAGAAGAAACATCGTTACACAGAGAAAGGAAGGTATAAATGAAGAACTGCATTCAATTGATTTGCTTGACAACGGACCTTGAAAACCAGGTGTCAAGAACATCTGGGTCTTGATATATTTCGACGTCCTTTCCATATTTTTCACGTGCTTTTTCAAGAGCTTCTTCATCATTCCTAGCAACTATGTACTCGTCTTCACATTTTTTACCAACAATGTACCAAACTGGAATGCGGTGCCCCCACCATAATTGCCTGCTTATACACCAGTCCTTGATATTTGACAGCCAGTGATTATATATCTATAATCATAAGATACACAAGTGAGAATATTACTCCAGCTTCAAACAAATAACTTACTTTTTTATAAAAACAACTAAATGAAATTAAAGAGAGCAATGTAGTCAGAAATTGATGCTTTATGTTGCCTCTATGATCTGCTCAGAAATCTAAAAAGCAAAAGCTCAAGACTAGGCAGCATCAATAAAATCAATGGCTTCAAAGCTAACAGTAGACATGGTGAAGGCTAAATAAATAAATGATGAGCACAGGAATATGTAACTGGTGTTACATACCTTCTCAAATCTTTCGGGCAGGATGGTTAGTTCTCCCTTTTCCACTGCATGGAGAGCCTTTTCTGCCAATGAATCCATTGTCACAAACCACTGTTTGCTTACTAGAGGCTCTATTATCTGATAAAAGCAACTTTGCATTAGAAGGAAGATAGAAAGGTGCATCTTCATGCAAACCCATATTTAATATTTTGCACACCTCTCCACCACGTTGTGATCTAGGAACTCGCATAGTATAGGCCTCCTTTTTCACTGCTAGACCTGTCTCCTCGAGTTCTGACCAGAGTTTCTTCCGTGCCTCAAACCGATCAAGACCACTGTCATTTCAGTAAGATTAACTAGGAGAAATAGGACTTTATAAGCCACTTCAAGCAGTTTGACACTATAATCTCAACAGTTACCAGTATAAACCAGCAACTTCATTCAGTGTTCCATCTTTATTCATGACATTAAGAATGGGAAGCCCAAGCTTCCGAGCAAGTAGGTAATCATTGTGATCATGTCCAGGGCTTATCTTCAAGACACCAGTTCCAAAGTCTTTATCAACATACTGCATCATCCAAAATCAATTATATCCAGAAATGGGACATCACCACTCATAAATGAAAGAACAAGCAAGATTAAACTAGCATTGCTTTTATTGTTACTTTTTGCTTGATGCCAAAAAAGGAGAAACAAGATATTATTGTATTGTGAAGAGCACAAAAATCAACTTAGCAGTATATAATTTGCACTTTGATGAAGATAATACCAATCAAGCAATTGGTGTTTATCTCTGGTTATAGTCAATCACAACATGATAACAGAAATTGTAAGCCTCCCCATAAATGGTTACAGGAAGAAGGAAAGGAAATATGTATGTATTTTCACAGGGATTGACTTGCTTGGAGTTCAAAATCAGATAGATAATGTTACAATTAATCTTCAGCACATATTATAATTACATAAGAAGGAAGTATATGTACAAGAATTCAATAGATGAAAGACAACTATAAAACATTAGATACTATAAGTCAGCCTATAAGTTGGGCATGGGTACAGGTTTTCTTACTTAATTCATTTTTTCGGTAATGTGTTTTCTAACTTATTCTAATACAGTCAATTAGGGTATTCATGATACAATAGCATCTATCTGCACATGATCCTGAAACTTTGACCACTAAAGCATTTCCCCCCTAATCTTCAGAAGGAGGTTGCTTAAGGTTCATAATATCACCAGCTGGTGCAAGCATGACAGAAGGTTTTTTACCTTATCAGAAATTATGGGGACATGCCGACCATAAGTCATTGGTACAATAGCCATCTTTCCTATGTACTTGGCATATCGTTCATCCTGAGAAACATAAACAAAAAATGTTGTGAGATGAGACCATAAACTAAACAAAGATTCTGTTTAGATTAAAGAACTGCTTCAACCACATTATTTTTCAGGAAAGGGGGCACAAAAAGAAATCCGAGTCCATCATGAGTAAACAACAGGAAATGGCCAAACGCTTTAAACAACCACCTTTAGACTTCATATAGATACCAATTTTCTTGTTGGGGATAAGAAACAGAAATTTTATTTTGATAATGATGACCCATACAGATTTATAAAGACAAATCTACAATCTAACAGTCCACTGTCCAGCTAAATCTAATAGGTTGACAATTTTAAAATATTTGTGGATTCAAACCCCAAGGGCAACGGTAAATTTGATATAATTCCATACTAAATTTGTCTAATTTCACTAGACACTCAGATCACATCTTCTTATATGGGTTTTAAAATGTCACATTTACGTATCTCTTATACACCACTTTAAATATAAGGAAAAACATTTGAATTCAGCTAGAAGCAGCGAGGAAAGTCCGCCTAAGTCTCAGCATTAATGTTGTAAGTTGTTAAGCAACAAGCCACTCAAATATTAATAGTCCCACGATTCCACCACTGGCTTGTCTTGACTCTTGATTTTCACACATTAGTTGATTTATGGAGAGGCATAGTTATGAAGGATAGAATTTTTTTTGCAGGATAAATAATATGGAAGGAAGGAAGGCTCTGTCCAAGTACCAACTAGCATACGAGTAGGAAAAAAGGAACTAGAAGTCTAGAATATTATCAGTAGATTGACTTGTTTACAGGAATAGGATCCATTACTGAGATTCACCAACCACTAGCCTTTTGTCTTGAGATATTACATGAAAAATGTATGTGGGAATCCCATAAATGAAAATCAATCTCCATAAATGTACTCCAAAAAAACGAATCTCATGGTAGTTTTTGATGTGACTCATCAAAACATAAAAAAAGTTACCTCTGGATTCACTGCTATTGCTGTATCTCCAAATAAAGTCTCTGGTCTTGTGGTTGCGATTGTCAGAAAGTCATCCCTGTGATGTAATGAAAAAAATCATGGCTTTAAGAGTATGAATATATAGGTTGCTGCTTCCTGCAAGTGTCCTGGGAATAGTAAGCTTCATATACACTTGATTCATGTCAGAATTCTACCTTTTCCAAATTTATTTTCAGGCTTCTTACTGAGAATTTTCATTTGCTCAGTTCTTTCTATAATCCTCTCACCTTAACATAAAGCATTTATGAATTAATTCCAACATTGAGAATACTATTAAAACCTTTTTGACCAACAATAAGAGGATGGAATGATACTAGACACACATTTGATGCAGGTTTGACATAAGTAAAAGATTGCCAGTAGAGAAGTTACTACATTATTTGTGGCATGTAGTCTGAATATGCAGCCTGCATGTATTCATGCAACAATAAGTAAACTGTTCTAGTTGTCATCCACTAAGCATTTGTTATACTTTTTACATTGTTTTTCAATAATGACACTTGAGATTAACAAAAGAACCTAATTAGTTGAGCTTCAACACAAAGTTATAGCTTTACATGCCAAGTCAAATACAAGGTCAATATTGTGAATACAATCATCAATGATGTTGGTCAAAAGTCAAAAATACAATCCAAGTCCAAAAATTACTACAAGTAAAGTACCATTATAAATAATGCTAGAAGTTTGAGCAGCCAAAGCAACTACGCACAAGCATATAGTCAAATACACATATATTAAAAATGAAGTCCAAGACAGGCATTTATCAGGGGAACCTCATGAATCCTAAGGCTTCAAGCAAGAGTAAATTTCACTGATCTGCAATAATTTATGATCGTTAAGATACCTTGTACCACCAGCAACTCGGTACTTAATGTGGTATAGAGCGCCTGGTTCTTCTGAGTACTCTACTTCCTAAGAGAAATATTCATCACATCAAAATAAGATGCCAATAGGAGGTAAACTGGAAAAGTGTCATGATCTGCGTACCAAGTCAGAAACTGCAGTCTGTAATTTAGGGGACCAGTTGACCATGTAAGATCCTGTAATTTAGGGGGGCAATTAGCATGAAACAAATACAAAACTGAAAAGGCAAAACATCAATCCAGAAAGTGATTTGCTAGAGTATAAACAAAACAAGATTTGGGCTTTGCAGTTACACTAATTTTCTCAGGAGTGATTGTCCCCTTTTATGCTGTTCAAACAGTTTTGTAATACTCCCTCCGGCTCATAAAAATATGTGCACTTTCCATTTTCGTCCGTCCCACAAAAATATGTGCATTCCATTTTTGGAAAGTAATATCAATTTAATAATGTAGGTCTCACTATCCACTAACACTACTTTAACTACCATTCTCCTCCTCTCTCTTACTTTTACCATACAGTTCTACTCATCTCTCTTACTTTACCAATTTTGTCTTAATTCCCGTGCCATCTCATCCGCCCATATTTTTATGGGACGGAGGGAGTAGTTTTTATTGTCCTTGTATAATGATTCAATAAGAAAAATAGTAGCCATGATATTTTAGTTTAAGTTTGATGTATACTGAAAAAAGTTATAATGACATTTAAGAAACAAGCTTTAATTCAAACCCTATGACATGGGTCCAAAATATGTCCCTACCTTGATAGATTAGACCTTTATCATGGAGCCTAACAAAGGCCTCAACAACAGCTCCTGAAACGGTTGGAAGAGTGAAATTCAGTACAAAAAAACATCTCTAAGAAACATTAAATGCAGGTGATAGGAGACAGTACTGAACTTTGCAAGAACCAGAGTGAGATAAGTGTAGTATAGATAACCAATAAGACCTCAAACCATTGACTATGTTGTATGAGTCTGAATCTAAATTTGCTAACAATAATGCATGGTTGATGGAGGATTTACAGGATGAAAACGGCCTTACGACTCAGCTGAGCATCAAGGGTGAAGCGTTCCCTGGTCCAATCACAAGACGCACCAAGTCTCCTTATCTGATTTGTTATTGTCCCGCCATATCTATAAGATAATGTGAATTTTCAAAATTAGCAATATAAAATCAGAAACTGCAGTGCGGATGGTCGGCCATTATTGACAAAAGGGCATGGTCGGCCATTACTGAAAAATATGAAGTGACAGACTACTGCTATATCTCACTAAGCTAGACATAGATCTGGGTGAACATAAAAAATAACTCAGGTATCATCACTATTAAGAATATTAAGTAGAGCCTCTCAACAAGATCCAAGAAATCAACTCACTCACTTAAAGCACATCCATATGATTCTCATAAGATCTAAGATTCTAAAGCATTTGGGTAATTATTTAACTCAAAAATGTGCAACGGTTTTGAAAAATTGCCACGAATTTAAAATTAAGGTCTCAACAGGCAATATAGTAAGGTAAAACTAGTACTCCGGGAAGCAGGATAAAAAGATTACTTTTCTTTCCAAGTCCAAACTCTTTTTGTGAATTCTTCTCTACCCATGTCAGCTCTCTTAATTCCTTCCTCAGCCAGCATTCTTTCCACAACCAACTGAAAGTAACGATAAGTTAGTCCATAGAAGGGTTTACCAAAAAAAAAAAAAAAAAACTTTCTTCAATACATACAGATCAACAAGAAATAGAAACTCAAAGCTCAAAAAGAATTGTTTTAACATAAGAGAAAAAAGGAGCAACTTCTCACATCAGATGAAACTGGAAATATTGCACAAAGTATAGCCACAGGTGCAGCCTAATGTCAACGTTGGGACTGACACCTGTCCCATTATTGTCTTAAATAACTAAACAGCGTGATCTTAAGCACCCTATAATGCTACACACTAGAAATGCAAAAATCATTTCATTATTCATTGAACCAAATCATGTAAATAGCAAGCTGGGACCGATTTTCTTTTTTGAAGAAAAGAATACCACTTGCTAATGAAGAAATTCTTTTAACGACACTGGACTGATGTATGTATAAAAAATGAGGTGTTAGATACAGTATTAACCTGGGTTGCAATACCGGCATGATCAGTTCCAGGAAGCCAAAGTGTAGGTCTCCCTTTCATTCTGTTGTATCTTACCATTATATCCTACATTTGTAACAGAGTTAATCCGGAAAATGTTGATGTGCACTTTTTCAGTGATAACACGCATATGTCAAAAGCATCTTCATTTTTCAACCTCAAGAGTGACAAACATAGCATGTCCCATGTGCAACGAGCCGGTTACATTAGGAGGTGGCATTGATACTACAAAAGGATCACCTCCCCTCTCAAGATTTGGCTTGAAATATCCTTGAGACTCCCACCTATATCCATAATGGGGATGTCAAAGCTTAACATTAACATCGCAAAAAAAGTGTTAAATATACAAGATAAACACTTTGCGTGATACTAAGGGCAAACTGAGATGAAACTTCATCATTTCATAAGAAAATAACTTGAGAAGCCCTTGACAAGTGACAGCTAAACTTGGAACTGATCTGGTTAGATAAATGCAGAGATCCATTTTGAACCAATCAAAGTTATCCTGCACAATCCTTTTTTATTTCAAATCAATGTCACAACTACTAGACCAAAGCCGCAAGCACGTGGTATTTCGTTCTTCGAACACTATGTTTTTTCCGCAGCATCTAATAACAAGAAAACCTTCCTCTACTTTCCATTCTTGTTCTTAAACATCAGAATGGCAAAACAAATTATTATATCTTCGTTTCATCCTCATTATAACTTGGAATTAACCTCAAAACTACCAGAAGCATAAACGAAAACATGAATTACCATTTATATATCCTCTCTTCCGCAGTAAAATCAAAAGCTTTTGCCACTTCCGGCGATGTAAATACACCATTATCCGCTATTCCAGCAACTGAATATATTCATAATTTAAAAAATCAGTGAACGAAACTACACTAAACCTAACAATCAATTCAAAACGAATAGCGCCACACATTCAATCCAGCTTCAACCAATAGAAGATTTTTATAACTGAACACTACAAATTTCATCTCTGGCAGAAATTAAAAACAATTACATTCCAAAATTCCAATAATTCATAACCAAGGCGACAAATTTCCAAATGCATAGTACCAGTGGTGAAGCGCGTGTTTCTGAAACGAATGTAGTAGGAACGAGAAAGAGAGATGCGGCGGCGTGGCTGCGTGGAGAAGAGGAGTGGATTGAGTTTATTGCATATTGAGCAAGAAGAAGATAAGAGAGAAAAATTGGAGGCCGCCATTTTCAGCTTCCCCTCTACTGAGACGAAAGCCTGCAGATTTTGTAAGCTGCTTTTTTTTGTTTTAATAATTTTAAAATTAAATTCATTTGCCGAGATAAATTTATTCCTTGCATTATTATAAATATTATAAATAGGAATAAAATAGTTCTGTTTTTAAATCAAAGCTGACTTAATTGATAAATTAATCATTATTAACAAACTTAAATATTATCAGCTACAAGTAGCTATGCACGATAGTATTTCACTGGAAAATATTACTACTAGTGTCAAATTATAATTAAATAAAAACAGAAAATTGAAAGAAGAAAAAAACAATTATCAAAATTTAAATTTTGATTGGGTAAGAATATTCATAATAGTTGTAATATAAACCATGAGAAATTTTATGATAGACTTACTATGTCTGAAACTATTTAATTAGAATAGCTTTAAATTTGGTATGATATCAATTTGGAAAGCTGGTTTCGTAGCTAACATCGGAAGTTGCTCCATTTTGTCCGCAGAAATATGGTGCATATTTTATGGGCTCAAGCTAGCCAAGGAGTTGGGATTTCGGAAGTTAGAGGTTGAGAGTGATAGTCTTGTCGGAGTTTCTATGATTATGGGATGAAATGAAGTGTCTATTAATAGCCGCTCCATAGTGCAGAAGGTTTGTGGGTTATTCCGAGAGTTTGATGCAGTAACGATTCACCATGTGCATAGAGAAGGGAATTTTTCTGCCGATTTTTTGTCACATTGTGCTTATATAGTTTTCAGAGAGGTGTTCATGTTCTTGAGACGCCACCTTTAGGTGTCAGTAGTTGGTTGCTTCATGATAGATTTGGTATTTCATACCCTCGTTAGTTTGCTTTGTTTACCGGCCTTTGCCGCTTTTATTACCAAAAAAAGAAAAGTACTTCATTAATTCACGATTTTTCTAGTTGCCACTCGACTTGAGCAAAGGCTGTATACTAAACGTCTTATGGGAAAATTAATTGCTCAGAAATATTGGTGTTATATTCTCAAATAGTTGAAGAGCACAAAATGTGGTGGAAAAATAGAAGTGGGGAGGCGAAATTTGGGTACCAAAAAATTACTTCTGGATCAAAGAAATAAAAATGAAATAAAAAAATCATTCAAAAAAGTGAATTTAGAAATCCCAAATCGATTGAAGAATATAATGGGAACAAAATTGTGACTGGGTGGATTAAAAAACCAAATATATATTTATAGTAAAGAAGAGAATTAGGGCCATCTCCCAACCAAACCTTTCATTTTCAGAAATTATGAAAATAAATCGATAATTTTCTATATTGATGAAAAATTAATGTACATGTCACACCAATAAAATAAATATTAATAATTTGGTTTTAATCAGCGCGTCTATTTGACTTTATATTCCCAGGAGGAAAGACAATCTTTATTGAAACTATTTTGATTTTTCAACATTATTTGTAAGGGGTGTACGGCTTGCAAGATTGTATCCGGGATTAAATTTGTAGGGTGTTTGGTTAATGAGATTCAATCCTACACTCAATCCTAGATGGATAATTATGTGATAATTATCATAGTTAACCCCCTATGACTAAAATAATCTCTCAACTCAATCCTAGATTATATCTTAGTTACTATTTTATTTTGGAAATCGAACACCATCGTAGTGGTTGAAATGCTACTAACGGGTAATAAGTTCAAGTTTTCGTAATTATAAAGGCTTGAGTTTCTAAAAAAAATTACCTAACTTGCATTTTATGAGGCATAGAGAATCTGTTTTGTAGAAAATCCGATATAGATTCATGAAGAAAAAATATTGTGCAGTACCCCCTCCGTCTACTATTAAGAGTCTCATTTCTTAGGGACACATGTTTTAAGAAATCTTAAGAAAAGTGGTGAAAAAAAGTTAGTGGAATATAGGTTTCACATGTATATACTAGTTTTAAATAAAATGTGAGTTGAATGAGTTAGTGAAATGTAGGACCCTATTGTCATTTATGGTAAAAGTGAATCGACACTCCTATTCACGGACGGACGAAAATAGAAAAACATGACTCCTATTTGCGAACGGATGGAGTATTAAATACTCCCTCCGTCCGCGAATAGGAGTCCCGGTTGGCCATTTTCATCCGTCCGCCATTAGGAGTCCCGGTTAGACATTTTATCTTGGGAGTATAAAAAATGACCCCATTTTTCCCTTAATTTAGAAGCTGCAATTAATTTTAATCCACTTTTATTGCAATTTCTCACTCTCTCTCTTAATATTAGATTTCATTATTTCAAAGAATAAATCAAATAATAATATAAATGGGTCTCACATTCCACTATCACACACTTAAATTATTACACTCAAACTTTTCTTAAAACTGGCACTCAACTCAACCGGAACTCCTATTCGCGGACGGAGAGAGTAATAATTTAATATTTTTTGTATGAAACGAAAAAAAAGTCAAACACTATCTTTAGAGCATTCACAATGGTAGCCGATGCGAGGGCTGGGCATTCGGCCACCCCATCGGCTTCCAACGTGGAGAGAGAGGTGTCTCCACTCACCAACGCCTCCACCCCAAGGCCGAGCTAGCGCTTCAGCCGATCTCTCATCGCCTCTCCATCAACCCCAAGATAGGCCCCCATTGCGAGGCGCTGGGACCGTTTTTCAATTTTTTTTAAAATTAATTTATTAAATTTCCTCCCATATAAATACCTCATCCTTAATTATGTGTGAGAAAAAAATGTGATTCGAGAAATAATTTGTATTTTAATTTAAATTATTTAGACATTAACATTAAAAATAAAAGAAAATAGTGTTGATGTAAAAATGAGATAGACTCTTAGATGGACTCTCATTGTAGAAAAATGGGCTGCTGATATGGTAAAAGGGAATGGAGATATGCTATGAGACGAGGTCCGAATTTAAGGTTCTCATTGTGAGTGCTCTTATGTAGTTACTCTAAAATAGACTCTTGCTTTTAATAGTACTTCCTTTCCTTTCGTCCCAAGTCCCAAGGTAGTTGGTAGTATTTTCTTTTGCAATCATTTTGAAAAATGATACTAATAGATGTTAAAGACTAGAGTGTAAAAAGAAAAAAAAAATATTTTAAAAGAGTTAGAAGGAAAGAGTGCTACACATAAAAATTTTATGAAAAATAAGTAAAAATTATTTCTGAGCATCCTGGTCTCAACGGGCCAGTGCGAACGGGCTAGCCTGATTTCTAACCGGGTTGCAATTTGTTAGTCCTAATCCTCTAATTTTAGTGGGTTAATCGGGTCAGCCCATGAGGTTCGGGTTGAATTGCCATATCTAATGTCACGTACAATTGTAAAATTTAAGAATGACTATAACTTACAAAAATGCTTAAGAACTTAAATATAATCGGGAAAATTTCCCAATCCATTTATATTAATGAATGAGTGGATGATTAAAAGAAAGAAAAGAAAATTATGTTATGATATTTTCCGTTAGTCACGGTCTACTCTGACTTCTAGAACAATATAGTCCAACCGTGTCGACATTGAAGTACACTACTATAAGAACATTCAAAAACAAAATTATGTAATTTCCGTATACAAATTTAGCTAAACTGAATTTAAATGAAAAAGATAACTAAAAGTACTAATTTAAGAACAAATTATCAAAAGCCAATTAAATGTGATCAAATTATGTAATCATCACTTAACCCTTCCATGTTATTTTATTAAGTTGTGAAAGGTGGATTAGGAATAGAGTAGGAGATCTATTCCGATCAATATGATACGTGTTATCTTTTACAAAATTCATGTGTAGCTTTGAGAATTTGTGGGATAAAATCTGCTGCTATGCAATTGGTTTGGAATGGAGATGCAATGGAGGGTGATGATTGAATAGCCTATAATAGATTAGAAGTTGGGCACTTACGTATGTAGTAAGTAATTATGACAAACGGCTTAGAGAGCAGAATTCTTGAGGTGGGCGTGGAAAATTTGAGAGACGCAATCAACGATGAAATCTCAATTCTTTATGAAAACGGAGTAGAGAGCATAATTCTCATTGAATAGATAAATATAGAGATAATGTGAATCTCAAAAAATAAATTACAAATCAGATGAATTGAGAAGTCTGCGAAAATAAAATAAATATTATCAAACATGTACAATTTGATGGTTGTCATATAGTAGATAACAATTTAACTAAAACCATTTACCTTAGATAATTGTACACAGATCCCAATTTATAATTTTCAATTAATTTTTAAAGCTGTAAATCAAAATTTGATTTTTCCGCAATTTACTCTAATTTAAATGGCACAGTTAATTCCCACTAACGTCCCATTCAACGCCGTCAGGTCAACAGTTTCATTCCAAGCGTTGAATTCACGCTGCATCTCAATCAACTCCACACGCTTTTCCGATTTTACCCTTCCCCGTCGGCGTTATTCCCACTCATAACCCTCACCAATATAAGCCCTAATTTTCTTGATCCCCAATTCACACACACACGCACTCATCAATTTTCCCCAAATATTCAAATTCAGCTCCGATCCAAAATCGGATTCATACATTTCTTGTTTTCTCTGCAATTCAAGAAGAAGATCGCATTAATTTCCATGTCTTCCACATACTGGTGCCACAGATGCAACCGCTTCCTCAGGGCTTTGAATCCGGAATCCATCGATTGCCCCGATTGCAGCTCCGGATTCGTCGAAGAGGTCGAGGCTCCGCCGCCGCCGTCTTCAATTTCCGACTCCAGGCAACGCCGCTTCCCCGCCGCGGCTATGTACATGATGCAGGCGCCCGAGCCATGCCCTATTCCGGGGCCGGCGTCCGTATCGAGCCCTAGGCTGCGAAGGAGCCGCAGAAATGGAGGCGATCGGTCGCCGTTTAATCCTGTCATCCTTCTCCGTGGTGGCGCCAGCGATGGCGGAGGTGGAGGTGGAGGCGGTGGGGGAGGGTTTGAGCTGTATTACGACGACAGAGCGGGGTCGGGGCTGCGGCCGCTACCGGCGACGATGTCGGAGTTTTTGCTCGGTTCGGGCTTCGACAGGCTGCTGGATCAGCTATCGCAAATTGAGGCGAACGGGATGGGGAGAATCGACAGCAATCCGCCCGCATCGAAGGCCGCCATCGAGGCTATGCCGACCGTGCCGATAATCGATCGCCACATTGCGATTGAATCGCACTGCGCGGTCTGCAAGGAGGCGTTCGAGCTGGGGAGCGACGCCCGCGAGATGCCCTGCAGTCATCTGTACCATCAGGACTGCATCCTGCCGTGGCTCTCGTTGAGGAATTCGTGCCCCGTGTGTAGGCACGAGCTGACAGCCGAGGATAATGAGAACGGGAATGGCGGTGGGGACGCGGGTAGAGGAGGAGGGAACGAGGTGGGGAGTGAGGATGAGACGGTGGGGATGACGATATGGAGATTGCCCGGGGGTGGTTTTGCAGTGGGGAGGTTTTCTGGAGGGGGGAGAGGCGAGCTCCCGGTTGTTTACACGGAAATGGATGGCGGGTTCAATAACAATGGGGTGCCGAGGAGGGTTTCTTGGAGTTCTAGAGGTAGCGTTTCGAGGAACAGGGGAGGATTGAGGAGGCTGCTAACCGGCTTCATGTCTTGTTTTGGGAGAAGTGGATCTTCCACTTCTACACCTAGGATTAGTCGGAGGAGTGGCTCGTTGTCATCGGTTTTTAGCACCACACATACACGACGAGCAAGAGCTGCAGATGAGTCGTTTCAACGAATAGGGGAGGATTGAGGAGGTTGTTAACTGGCTACATGTTTTGGGAGAAGTGGATTTTCCACGTCTACACCTAGGATTAGTCGGGGACTGGTTCGTTGTCATCGGGTTTTAACTCCACAGCTAGATGAGGTAGAGCTTTGAGTTTGAAGTGAATGAGAGGAGAGTTAGGGAAAAGATTGGTGATTCTTGATGTAGAAGCAGTTGTTTGAGGTTGTAAATAGTTGGATACCACAAGTATTCAAGTTTGTAGTTGTGCTCGAGGATGGCTTCTCTAAATTGATAGAATAATCTTGTGAAATTACTGTAACGGAAAATGTGTATTCTCTATGAGAGCTCTCAAATGTGATTTTGAATCTTGAGAGGAAGAAGTGTCGAGCTTTGTCACACTTTTGCCTTTTAACATTTCAAGAATTGTGGTGATTTCAGTTTGATGAATAAATGTTGCAACTTGTGTATGCAAAGATGTGCATTGATTTCTTTTTTGAAAAAAAGTGTAGGTTGATTTGTATATAATCATACAACATCTTATGTTATGACATCAGAGGTAATGTCACACTGTTGAGGTTGCTCTATCTTTTTTATTTGGTTTATATTGATGCTAATGTGATCCATTTTCTATTTTCTCTTATTTTTTGTTTTTCGTTGCCGTTTTTCTAATTTTAGCACATTATTGACATATATGAATATGTTGGCAGCAATTAAATAGGCAGGTTTTTTTTAACTTCACAGAACGTAAACAAGGGAAATATCTATTTTCTCTATATTTCTGTCTAATTGAAAATGGATTGAAAATGGGAACCTGGAAAGTATACACGCCCTTTAATTGTTAATAGGCTATATCTATTTATGATAATTTATATTTGTAATAAGTTAGATCCAATTTCCACTAGCAATCTTTTAATAAAATACCCCCCCCCCCCAAACCCCAAAAAATAAAATAAATAAAAGAGTACCTACTTTAATAGTGTTGTATTTTACCGAAATGATAAGAGTGAAATTATATCATTTCTTGGTTATTATTTGAAAAAATATCAGTTAATAAATAAAAATAGACTGGAATTATTCATTTATTTATGAGTAAAGGCCAAATATGGTCCATAACATATGACCGTTTTATCAATTTGGTCCTTAACATTATCTTTTTGATTATTTGGTCCCTCACAAATAAACTCGGACCCGAATCGGTCCTCACTTAACAGAACCGTCAAAAAATAGACGATGACCGCAATTTGACTATATTAAATTACTAATGGTAATTAATTATACCTAATTATAATTCTTAATTCCTATTAAATTACAAATTATTCATTTCATTTTGCAACTGATACTATCTTTTTTCCAATTTTGCTAATAGGAAAAGAATTATAATTAGGTATAATTAATTACCATTAGTAATTTAATATAGTCAAATTGCGGTCATCGTCTATTTTTTGACGGTTCTGTTAAGTGAGGACCGATTCGGGTCCGAGTTTATTTGTGAGGGACCAAATAATCAAAAAGATAATGTTAAGGACCAAATTGATAAAATGACCATATGTTAGGGACCATATTTGACCTTTACTCTTTATTTATTATACTCCTTTATTCAGGCAAGCCCAATTAATTGTAATAAAACATGCCCAACTAAATAAATCGACAAAATTAAAAAACAGAACGGTTGTCTTCCTCGTCTAGATCTGGACTTTCTGCCACTTTTGCCTCCCGACTTCCTCCATATTTTTCCTCAATTCTTAACAATGATTCTTCTTATCTTTTCTTATTTTCCTACAAAGGCCGAAGGATTGGGTGGGGGTGGACCTGCTGTGGGGTCAGAGGCAGAGTTGCACCGGGTTAGAGGTCGACTATTCAAGTTTTCCGGCAACACTTGCTGGCCGACGGTGGCGTCGGTGACCCCACCTAGGTCCGCGCGTCGTTGCTTTAGTGGATGTATATTTTTTAGCATGAAAATTAAGAAAAAATGTTTGTAAAATATTTAATTAAAATTAATAAAAGAGAGAAAAAATAAAGAGAATAAAGTAAAAGAGAGAAAAAATAAAAGTGATAAAATGTGATACTCCATCCGTCCCATAATAAATGACATACTTTGGCAATAATACGATATTTTAGGAGATGTTGTTTTGTGTGTTAAGTGGAGAGAGAAAATATTATATTTATATTAATGTGAAAGAGAACTTTTAAAAAAACACGAAATATGATTTCTTTTGTGGAATGAACTAAAAAGTTACTATCTATTATGGGACAAAGAGAATACTTTTTACTAAAAAAAAAAGAAATGTCTCTACTACTATGCAACATCCAATTGAAGATACTCTACTACTCCCTCCGTTTCTTCATAGTTGAGGCAGAACTTTTTGGCACGGAGTTTTAAAAATGAATGTTGAGTGTGTTAAATAAATAGATAAAAAAAAGCAAGAGAGAGAAAAAGGTAGAGAGAATAAAGTATACAGTGAATAAAGTAGAGAGAATAAAGTAAAAAAGAGTAAAGTAAGAAAGAGAAAAAAGTTACTCCCTCCGTCTCATATTTATAGTCACATTTAGTTAGGGCACGAGTTTTAAGGAATTGGTGGAGTGTGTAATTAATGAAGTGAGATGGTGGAGTGTGTAATAAATGAAGTAAGATGAAGAAGTGTATAATAAATTAAGTGAGTTGGTTGAAGGTGAGTCCCTTGTTGACTTTTTGGTTTTTTTTTTTTATTTTTGTTTTGGTTTATTTTTATGTTGATAATGGCATTTGGGTGTAATTTTAGTGAATAATGGGGTAAAATTTTATGTTCAAATATGGAAAATTCTAAATGTGACTATAAATGTGGGACGGACTTTTATGGCAAAATGTGACTATAAAACTGGGACGGAGGGAGTACCATATGTAGAAATGACTCAACTATGAAGAAACTTCCCGAAATGAAAAAATGACTCAACTATGAAGAAACGAATGAAGTACTATTGAACAATGGGGGTACTTCATAAATATTTGATTCTGCATGAATTTTTATGTATATTGTAATTAGTGAAACGCGAGAAAGAGATAAAGGATAATGTAAGTAATGTGAGTATAAAGTGTGCTCCGTATTATTAGTAGTTTAGTGTAATAGTATAAGTTGTATATAAAATGATGTGTATGAGTGATGTGTTGTTTAATTATTACAAAATTAGAAAATTCATATTTTTCATGGACGACTAATAAGAAAATCATTCATACTTATGTATTTTTGCAATAATTCAATAATCTAATTATACCCCATAAGAGAATCAGCTGGTCCACCCCATAACCTATAATATACCCCATAAGAGAATCAGCTGGTCCACCCCATAATAGTATAAGTTGTATATAAAATGATGTGTATGAGTGATGTGTTGTTTAATTATTACAAAATTAGAAAATTCATATTTTTCATGGACGACTAATAAGAAAATCATTCATACTTATGTATTTTTGCAATAATTCAATAATCTAATTATACCCCATAAGAGAATCAGCTGGTCCACCCCATAACCCACTCTATATTAATTTAATTCCTACCTATAATCCGCCATGTCTTTTAACAGCTACTTCGTTTTATAGTATTTCTTTTTAATTTTAAATTTTTTCTAGTATATTAAAACAACGAAATTTTCATAAAATTAAGGCCACAATCACAATCCGAAATACTAAAAAGATCGTCAATTTCAACGGCTTACATGACCAAATTTTTTCAGTTATGTCAAACATGAGATGAGCATGGAGTTGTTGGTCTTGCATTGTGATATTTGCTACTAAAAACTCATTGTAGCCCATCGGTAAACCTCGAAAGTGGGTCGGGGTCGCTACACCGGAGCTAGGTTCAGCTTCCTCATCGCCTAAATCGATGACTTCTGTACCTTCATCATCGGCTATCATGTTATGCAAGGTGATGCACTTATACATCATCGACGATAAAAATTAGTTTCGTTATAACTCTCAATTTAAATTAATTTTTTCACATACAATAAATCAAATTAGAGATAATTTGTTTAGAATTTAAACGAAATCTCAATTACATACGTACGAGGCTAGACTGGACTAGAATGGTCTATAGTAACATATGAGACTATATAACAATTATATTTGGAATATGGTGTTGTGTTTATACTGTATATCTATACTATGATGATTAATTAGTGGAGCATAATGGAACCGAAAGGAAATACTAGAATTTAGACAATTATAAATATTCGTGTTTCATGCATGATGATTTAATGTAAAAAATTATTACTCTATTTGTCCCAAGTTACTAATTGAGTCGTTTTTTATTTTGGGTTGTCCCAATTTATTTGAGTCATTTCTCTTTTTGGCTAAAAACAAAACATCTAATCACATCTACTTTATTTTTTCTTTTACTTTACTCTCTCTTCTTTCTCTTAGAACTTTATTATCTCTTCTACCTTTTTTAACTTATTAAACACAAATTTTTCTTAAATTTGATGCCGAAAAGAAATGCGTGGGACGAAGGGAGTACTAAATTAGGGCAAGGATCATGTGCAGTGTATTGAAACACATATCTGATGTTGTGCACCCATATGCCGTCATTTATTCATGCTAGTATTATCGCCCGTGCTATGCACATAACATGAGATTTTTAAATATTGAATACAAATTCCAATTAATTTATAGGAAATAAGAATTCTTAACAAAAGGAGAAATGTACTTCTCATGTCACACTCTAAATGAATCATTTACCCTTCATCACATGATTTATATAGTTTTAATTTCTGATGTGAGTAAAGTAAAATAAAATTAAACAGAGGATAAAGAGGAGATAATGATGTTTATACTTAAGAATAAAATGTGTAAATATATACTAAAACTTTATTAAATATAAACAGGGATATGTTCATTGATAACTTTCTTAAATTGATAGCTGTCAACAATCTACAATCAATCCACATTGTAGATGTCAACTTGTAAATTTATAACACACACTTAACTAATTTTTTTCATTAACTTTTTTTTCACATACTCTCTTATAACCCGCACAATCAAATATGGACATCTTTAGCCATATAACTATGATGAGTCTTAAACACTTATCCTTAGAAGTATAATGTTATCCTTAGAACTATAATGAGTCGTAATGTTGAAAACTATATTCTGGTCCTTGTGAAAGAGTGAAATTATCGTGAACTTTCTTTGCCACTTTAATTCCTATGTGAATGCACGATCAAAATTTTTCAGAAATGAACAATGATAAGAGCATCCGCTATGGCGGATGTCCCGGCGGACGTCGGACCGCCGTCCCCGACGTCCGTGCGGGACGTCCGCCATTAGGCTATCGAGGGGCGGACACAGACGTTAGGTGTGGACATCGGATATCAGCGGCGTTCTCGGGACGTCCATCGGGATATCCGCGCAACGTCCGCCATTGTGGAGAACCGACGGACGTCCCGATTTCTGAATTTAATTTTTTTTAATAAACTCTATATATACAGCTCGTTGAACTTTATTTCATTCACACCACTTGTTTTATTAAACGAGTTTCTCTCTCTCTACGTTTCTTTTATTTTTTAGTATATCCAAAATGGCCAGCGGTAGTGGTAGTGGTGCTGGTGGTAGTGGAGGGGGTGCTGCTGACGAACGTCGGCGAATTAAAGAACAGTTTTGTCCGATACATCGAGGGAGATAAATCGCGTGCTACAAGCGGCCTTGCAGTGGCAGCAGCAGGCGGCGGTACCTCGACCCATCCATTGTCGAGCTATTGTCTCCCGGGACCACATCGATGCACACCATCGGTTGTACGAGGACTACTTTGCACCGGAGCCGCGGTTTGGGGAGAACATGTTCCGGCGACGTTTTAGGATGCGTCGTCCGCTATTCATGCGTATCGTGGGCGCTTTGGAGCGTCGATACGAATGTTTAGGGAGGATGCGGTTGGTAAACTTGGCCACACACCCATAAAGAAGTGCACTGCCGCAATCATGCAGCTCGCATATGGAGGTGCGGCCGACATGTTCGACGAGTGCCCGCGATTACCTGAAGTATTTTTGTCAGGGCGTTAGGGAGATATTCGGTGATGAGTATCTTCGGATGCCTAACCCCGAAGACTGCCAGGCTTCGGATGCCTAACCCTAAGACTGCCAGGCTTTGATGGATATGCACGGACTCAACACGGGTTTCCAGGAATGTTGGGCAACATAGATTGTATGCATTGGGAGTGGAAGAACAGCCCCGCCGCCTGGAAAGAGGTGTACAATGCAAGAATCCTACGATAATCCTTGAAGCGGTAGCTGACTATCGGCTGTGGATTTGACATGCGTACTTTGTAGTAGCCGGGTCGAACAATGACCTGAAGTATTTTTGTCAGGGCGTTAGGGAGATATTCGGTGATGAGTATCTTCGGAAGCCTACCCCTGAAGACTGCCAGGCTCTGATGGATATGCACAGGACTCAACACGGGTTTCCGGGAATGTTGGGCAGCATAGATTGTATGCATTGGGAGTGGAAGAACTACCCCGCCGCCTGAAAAGGGGTGTACACTACAGGTTTCAAGGGCAAGAATCCCACGATAATCCTTGAAGCGGTAGCTGACTATCGGATGTGGATTTGACATGCGTACTTTGAAGTAGCCGGGTCGGACAATGACATCAACGTCCTCTAGTCGTGGCCCCTTTTTCAACAACCTGTGCATGGGCGTTGGTGACTGTCAGTTTCGTCGCCAATAACAACCAGCACAATATGAGCTATTATTTGGCGGATGAGATGTACCCTATGTGGCCCGTCTTCGTGAAGATGATCAAATAAGCAACAGAAGAAACGAAGATCTATTTTGCGAGTCGTCAGGAGGCAGTGCGCAAGGATGTGGAGCGGGCATTTGGTGTGCTCTAGGCTCGATGGGCAGCAGTGAAGGGTCCATTACGGTTGTGGTATATTGACTGCATTGCTGATGTCATGTACGCATGTATTATCATGCACAACATGATTGTTGAAGATGAAGGTCAAACCCTGACTGATTGGGTTTAGGGTTCGATGTTGATGCTACCAGTCCAAGCCACGGCGTGGCCACCGCCAATGTACGTACGGGGCCTTGCAGCCGCAGCAGCCGGCGGTACCTCGACCCATTGTCCACCGCCGAAGTGTGGTTGATCGAGATCACGTCGCTGCACATCAGCGGTTATATGAAGACTACTTCGCTCCGGAGCCGCGGTTTGGGGCCAACCATTTTTGGCGGCGTTTTAGGATGAGCAGGTTACTATTTATGCGTATCGTTGACGCTTTAGAGCGTCGATATATGTGTTTCCGGTTCAGGCACGATGCGGCTGGAAGATCTGGCCACACACCTATATAAAAGTGCACTGCGGCAATCAAGCAGTTGGCCTATGGAGGCGCGGCAGACATGTGGGACAAGTACCTCCACATCGGTGAGACGACTGCCCTGGAGTGTCTGATGTTTTTCTGTCAGGGCGTCATTGAAATATTCGCTAGCAGTATCTTCGAAGCCCTACCCCCGAAGATTGCCAGGATCTATTGCAGATGCACAGGAAGAAGCATGGGTTCCCGAGGATGTTGGGTAGTATAGACTGTATGCATTGGGAGTGGAAGAACTGTCCCGCCGCTTGGAAAGGGTTCTACACGACCGGCTACAAGGGAAAGAATCTCACGATGATCCTCGAGGCCGTAGCTGATTACCGGCTGTGGATTTGGCATGCGTATTTTGGGGTAGCCGGGTCGAACAACGACCGCAACGTCCTCAAATCGTTGCCCCTTTTCAACGAGCAGTGCTAGGGCGTCGGTTTGGCCATCAGTTTTGTCGCCAACGGCAACCAGCATGATATGAGCTACTACTTGGCGGATAGGATATACCCTAGGTGGCCCGTCTTTGTGAAGACGATTAGATGCACAGCAGATGAAAGGAAGGCCTACTTTGCGGAACGGCAGGAGTCGGCGCGCAAGGACGTGGAGCGGTGCATTTGGTGTGCTCCAGGCTCGATGGCGGCAGTTAGAGGTCCAACGCGTTTGTGGCGTGTCGACTGCATTGTTGATATAATGTACGCCTGTATTATCATGCACAACATAATAGTCGAAAATGAAGGTGTACAACTGACTAGTTGGGCCAATGACGATGTTGATGAAGCTGGTCCAAGCCACGGCGTGGCCGCCCCCAACGTACAAATGGGTGTACCTCACGATGAAGCCGGCCGCCTCAAGGCACATACTGACATGCGCCAAGTGGATGCTCATATTCGACTCCAAAAGGTTTAAATTGAAGAGTTTTGGGCGCGGAAGACTGCACGAACGATAATTTTTTTTATGTATTTTTTTTAATTATGTAATTTTTTTTAGGATGTACTTATTTTAATTTAAATAAAATGGTTGTATTGTCCCCGTATTTGTGTCATAAAATTTAATTCCGTATTTGCGTGAATGTAATTTATTTGTTTTTTATAATTTTGTTTATTGTGGTTAATCCTAGTGCTAGTCCGGTTTCTTGTCCTGATGATGTGCCAGGCAGTTTCTAGTGCTAGATGATGTGGCAGGAGGAGTTTTTGGCTGGGCTATTGCTAGCCTATTGCTGGGCTTAAGCCATTGTGGATGCTCGAGCAAGAAATTTCTAATCTATAATGAAGATAATATTAAGGAGAGGGATAATACTGATTAATGATTACCATCTTATTTAAAACATATTTTGAATAAAATATACTATTATTTAAAGCATATTTTAACTATAAGTTGTGTCAAAATTTGTTTAATTGACCACTTATGCAAATGACGTTCAATTTCAGGTTTATGTTTCTTGAAAGAGAAAAAGCAGAATTTGTAGCAGTGGAATATTTCAAGAATCCACAATTTGTAATTTACATATTTCTATAAATATAATACAATACTTATACAGAGTCTTGATTCATCCAATAAATATAATACAATACTTATACAGAGTCTTGATTCATCCAGTGTAATGATTCATCTAGTGTAATAGTTCATCAATTAGGCTAAAAAATAAGTATGCAACCTAATAATAGGTCTATAACTAAAAAATAGGCCTGGAACTAAAAAAGAATTGTTTTATTACTTCCAAATTTTTGTTAGAGAAAAACTCAAAGTATATTTTTAAATGCGAAATAGTCTTCTCTCTCTAAGGGCATGTTCGCCCTTCCGTAATTGACTTTGGTGGGAATAAAACTCGATAGAAACAAAACGTGTTGGGCCCACCAACTCGTGTATAAATGCAGCCGTTTGCTGAACCTTATTTGGGAAACAAAATTGAGCTTATGTGATTGTTTGACTTCTGTTTCATGCATGCATTGTCGAATTTGTCCTCATTATTTTTTTATGATTCCGGTTCTAACCTCGTCCATCCCATTAATACGCGGCAAACTCTAGAATATAATTTAATTTCCCCTCCAAAAAGTTGTCGGTTTGTGCGCCTTTTTAGTATTGTAAATAGTACTCACACCTCCATTATTATGTATAGACTCTTCTGAGTCCCTTTACTTCGGTGAGTGTTAATAATTACAGCCACCATGGTCTCATTTCTTTTATCTCCTGAGTACTAATTGTTGATGCTTGTAGTTCCGATTACCATTACGTGCAGGTTTATATGGTGCAGAGCACAGGTGTTGTAGGTGATGGCTGCGTAGGTGGTGGTGCGCAGGGAGGTATGTTTAGCCATTTTCGAAGTTTATGCTCGCACCGATATTATTGACTGTGTGTGAGAGGTTTGTTTACACAGGGAATCCGCAAAAACCCCACCGGAAATATAAGAAGGGTGACCGGACGTGTCGGATGTGGATCCCACGTGAGGAAGAAATCTTGGCCGTGACTTTGGCTGAACTGGTTGCTTTGGGGTGGATAAGCCACATCTGGAGGTGTTCATGGGGATGCCGGCTGAAGCTCGTCTTGGATATCTTCTTAAGCTGATGGACGAGTAGTGTGTGCCGTTAACTGGAATTATTCGCCTATTATTATATTTCTATCTATGTGTGTGCGTGTTAGTCCGTCATGGTTATGGTGTAAAAGGGTATTTTGCAACTCACCCTGCACTGAAGGTTTATTAGGATTGTTTACTTTTGTTGTTTCCATTGCTTCTTATGTACGTGCTTTTGTTGCATCGATTGTGGTAGTGTTTGTTCTAGAAATTTGACCGTGACAAAATTATGTCAAGATTAGTTAATTGTTTTAGTTGCTCAACATTGTGTTTGTTGCATATGTTCGGCTATGGTTCATGAGTTGTAACCTGGTGACAGTATGCATGCACAACCACCAAGACAACATAGGCACAAAGTTTATATTGAAGTATGCAAGTGCAAGTGCATTAAATTTCGATTAGGTTACCAAAGTAAACATACACTTGCATGGACTTCAAAATAGCTTACAACCTACTTAGACGGACATAATTCGACGACAAACCCTACTAGATGGACATAATCCAACGATAAACCATACTAGATATTACGAGAACCATTACGAAACAAACAAAAATACACATTCACAACTATTTTCTGAAGTGCGAATGAGTGCATTAAATGCTTGGGAGCTAATAACAAAAAACCGATCATATTCCAAAATAACAAAACGATGCCATCGCCGTGCATATGATAGTCCATGCATACTTCAGTGTCACCCCCTTAAGACGTTGCCCTCACTCTAATGTTGCCTATTTTCCGACGGACGCCAATACCCCATACGGGAGTTGGACACACACGAGCTACCGGCAGGAGATAGGTGAGGAAGCTTTCCACCTTCATTCAAGGCCAAACGCTGCGAGACAGTGTTCTCATAGCGTGCCCGAAAGCTAGGACCAGGAGCAACATCAATGAAGTGAATGCGCGGTGATGTTGTAGAGTCCATGACTTTTGCTGGATCGTCCTCGTCAAAGAGTTTGCGACGGACGGTAGGCTTAGGAAAAACAGCTAGAGAGTTGACTTCTTCCTCCTCGTTGTCGATATCCATGTAGTCTATATTCTCCAACGAGTACATAGCGTCCTCACTGGATGAAGATATGACTATGACCTCCACTTCCGGTGTGGGGTTTTTGTGATCCTTAGAGAACATAGTTAGAAGCCGATTGTATTCGGGGTCGTCATGGTAATAGTAGGCGGCAGAGAACGGAGTTTTCTGCATGTTACATGGTGTCATTAAAACGCCAAGCCACATTATACGCATCAACAACGTATGGAAACGATCGAAAGTTTAATCCTTACCTCAATGATGCCAACCCAGACGAAATCTGCCGCATGAACGAAATGGTCCGCCCTGTCCCAGTAAGTTCCCTTGGACGTGATCACTTGTTTGAACGTTTGATAACACATCAACAGTAGCTTAACACGTGTCTCTAGCTCGGGCACATTGAACACTACTCCACACATGTTGTGGATCTCCCTTGCCGCGGCCATGAGGAAGAATGTTGGAGTATCATCTTCCTCCCAACCCAACTCCGCTTTAAGGTCTAGTATAGTGTCGATTAGTTTGGCATCCACTTTCGCATTCCACTTCCCGTTTTATAGGAAATGGGATTGCAGTGGAGCGTTGATGACCGTCATACGAGAGAAAGGAGATTGTATGGATATGTGTTTGTATGGTTGTGTTTAATCCAAAAATATGCATGTTTTTAAAAAGGCGTAATTTCACTATGTCTCGAATGACCCACAACCATAAAACCATCATTACACAACCCTTCATGCATTGAAATGTCAATGCCCTATCCAATTTCCTACCAAGTACCTAGCAAGATTTGCATATCCACTTTGAGAAACTAGTCGAACGCTCCATTTACTCTACCACACATCAATCGTAATCGAATGATATATTTGAGGTAGGTCTAGCTTTTCTGCCTAGAAAACTCAACCGAACACTTCCTCACGCACTCAACCTAATATCCCTTCAACTACTCAACCAACAAAAAGTTTGGTGCATTCAATTCAATGTACCAATTTTTTAGATTATGCTCTTATCGATGAGGTAGTAGAAGCGACAACGTCCTCCCTCAATTGTCATTTTTGGTCAAAATTGCAGTACAAACCGCATATGGTTACCTAAATATTTGACCATGGTTTACATTTGCACATCCGATCTAGACTTTGTGCATAAGACTTTATTGTTTTTTACTTGTTCTTAGTAGACCTAATGCTTAATCGGATTGTGTTATGGGATTTGTAAAAAAGGGAAAAGGTTGTACACTCACAATACAACAACATATCATACAACGGTCGTAAGGTCATAATATTGGTTCATAACAACAAAATGCCGACAATTACACAACACTACAAACGTAAAACACGGTCGTAATGACAAGCACACTACATCGTCTACACTACATAGGATAAGAACAACAAAAACAACATTATCAATAACTCATACATCGTAGCGGTTTTCAACCGTTACATTTAACAATTATCCGGCACTGGATGACGGGGCAGCAACGTCCACAAACAATGTCTACTCAACCAAGAGGAAATTGAATTTTTCAAGGACAAAATAGTAAAATCAACCCCAAAGATGCATGCACGGTAGCGGAGCAAAAATGTATATGTGGTTGGTCGGCTGAATTATTTAAGGCAAAAGTCTAGTCAAACAGTACGGGCCGTTAATATTAACTCGGGCCAACAATTTATATTAAAGAAACACCGAACCGTCACAATCCGTCAGATTTGTACCCAATTCTTGCCAAAAAAAGGGAACAGCGAACGCGCCCTAAGCATATAAAACGAGAGGGAAGGCTAAAAAACATTTTCAAAAATAGCATGTAAATGGTTAAAAGAAAATGTGGGGTGGGGATAGGGGTAGGTGGGTGGGGGTGGTGGGATGAATTGAATAATACTCCTCCCTCCACGAATAGAAGTCTCATTTCTATCCGATACGGATTTTAAGAAATGTTAAGAAAAGTGGGTGGAAGAAAGTTAGTGGAATAAGGATGCCACTTTTGTATATTAGTTTTAAAAGATATGTGAGTGGAATGAGTTTGTGGAATGCAGGATCCCTTTACTATTTATGGTAAGTATGAATCGGGATTCCTATTCGTGGATGGACCAAAATGAAAAAAACGGGACTCCTATTCGTGTACGGAGGGAGTAAATGTTTGTTGTGTATAGATACTCAAACAAAATATATACACATTAAAAGAAAATGTGGGGTATGTGTTTTGTAGCACATGATCCTTCCCATTGTACACAATATATTTGTTGAAAGGAAATCTTCTTGTTCCAACTAAATATTTGTTTCTCTTTCATATTGTGCAGCCCAAGCATGCCTATTTTGGTGAAGGAGCATTGTTTTTGTCAATGCATGTACTTTATGAAGACTGCAACACTCCATAATATTATCTATTTAATGCAACTATTGATTTATTTATATACTTTCTTGTTTCCAAATCTTCTCAGCATTTTAAAACTTTGTTCACTCACTCTTCTTTGCTTGATGAGTTATTTATCGATATTGTCTCTACAATATTAGTATTTGCTATACCAGTCAAAATATCCGTTACATTAACCAACCTATCAAGGTGCTTAACTTGGACCGGGATCTTGTTGAGCACACTATACCTTCTTGCGTGCTCAACGAGAACACGACGTTGACGCCGGGAAGTACAAGATGTGTATCGGTGTACGAAATAAAGGTTTCTATGCACAAAACATGCATACTACCCTCTAGGACCATGTAGAACCGAGCGTAATTCGTGCCAGGTTTTCTCATCTAAGCCAAAACAAATCGACACCGTAATACAAGGACAATACAATACAGAGCTCAAATAAACACTATCAATTATAAATCCTCGCACACATACCTTTTGCACTAAAAAGTAGTAATAGACGCCGTGCACAGCGGTACAACCGACTTCCTCCTACGACGGAACTCTGCAAACGAGATAATAACTCAAAAAAATATCAACAACTCCTGACAGACTCTAAATCCACGACCATATAACACAAGCGCCATACCGGAAACGATGGTCGATTGTAATAACGAAAGTCTTCGCCGGTTTCCTCCACCGAAGACGTGTACAGTAGTAGATCTGCTTTTTGGAAGCTTTGATGGGAGGGAGAGAGAGTATTCTCGGAATGCACAATTGCAAATGGTGTCCGAAATTTGACTTTGGGGGAAAATTGAATTTTTCAAGGACAAAATAGTAAAATCAACCCCAAAGATGCACGCTATGTAGCGGAGCAGAAATGTATATGTGGTTGGTCGGCTGAATTATTTAAGGCAAAAGTCTAGTCAAACAGTGCGGGCCGTTAATATTAACTCAGGCCAACAATTTATATCAAAGAAACACCGAACTGTCACAATCCGTCATATTTGCACTCAATTCTTGCCAAAAAAAGGGAATAGCGAACGCGCCCTATGCATATAAAACGGGAGGGAAAGCTAAAAAACGTTTTCAAATAACATGTAAAAGGTTAAAAGAAAATGTGGGGTGGGGATAGGGGTAGGTGGGTGGGACTGGTGGGAGGAATTGAATAATACTCCTCCCTCCATGAATAGAAGTCTCATTTCTATTCGATACGGATTTTAAGAAATCTTTAGAAAAGTGGGTGGAAGAAAGTTGTGGAATAAGGATGCCACTTGTGTATATTAGTTCTAAAAGATATGTGAGTGGAATGAATTAGTGGAATGCGGGGTCCCTTTACTATTTATGGTAAGTATGAACTGGGATTTCTATTCGTGGACGGATCAAAATGAAAAAACGGGACTCCTATTCGTGGACGGAGGGAGTAAATGTTTGTTGTGTATAGATACTCAAACAAAATATATACAAATTAAAAGAAAACGCAGGATATGTGTTTTGTAGCACATGATCCTTCCCATTGTAAGCAATATATTTGTTAAAAGAAAATCTTCTTGTTCCAACTAAATATTTGTTTCTCTTTCATATTGTGCAGCCCAAGCATGCCTATTTTGGTGAAGGAGCATTGTTTTTGTCTTCTATCCTTTAATGCATGTATTTTGAAGATCGCAACACTCCAAAATCTTATCTATTTAATGCAGCTATTGATTTATTTATATACTTTCTTGTTTCCAAATCTTCTCAGTATTTTAAAACTTTGTTCACACACTCTTCTTTGCTTGGTGAGTTATTTATCTATATTGTCTCCACAATATCAATATTTGCTACACCAATCACAATTTTTTTTATTTTCTCCATGCTTTGAATAGAGTAGAGTCGTTGCGTTCATGTTAGTCATTTTAAATCAATGAAGGCTAAATGACAAATTGCAATGTCATGATACTAGTATAGTACAATGTTTTAAAAATCGGACCGGTAAACGAAGCAACAAAGCTTTTGGTTCACGGTTCAATCAGTCAACCGGTTCGACCACTGGTCAAACCAGAAATGACATTATGAGATACTCCCTCCGTCTAGATGTCACACTTTTCTTTTTAGTTTGTCCCACAAAAGATGTCACATTTCCTCATTTGAAAAAAGTTTTTTTCTTACATCAATTATAAAATTATATTTTCTCTCACCACTTAACACACAAAATAACATCTTCTAAAATCCTATGCCATCTCCAAGTGTGACATCTACTATGGGACAGAGGGAGTACTATTTTTAACACCCGTGTTACGCATGGTCCAATAATTTTTTGGAAAATAGACATAAATTATGGAAACAAAACTTAGAAGTAAAAACCGAACAAAAAAATATGTTTTCAATAACTAAAAAAGTTCATAAATTTTGGGAACTAAAACCATACATTCTCAAAAGATACACAACTTAGACTCAAACATCAAACAAAAAATTCATAAGTTTAAACATAAAATGATTTAATCTTAAAAAAGTTAATCAAACACTAAGAAAATTAAAGAATAGGACCAAAGTACAATACAAATCTGGGCAAAATATGACCAACAAAGTACAACCCAATCAAATAAAAATGAACCGGGCCGACTGAAATAACACCACGTTGGGCCAGAAAAAAAAAAGCTCAAATCCTGAATAAACAGATACTCCTACTAAACTGAACTGAAGTGGACTGAATATCATATTGAAAAAAAATTGAAACATATTAATCAGTCACTTGGGAAATTAAATAGATGTAGAACACAAAATAGAGTATGCCTTTAGTAAAGTTAGGCCCATTTTGTTTCTTAACATTAGAAGGTACTTTTAATATCATTTGAGGTCGGTTAACTATAGGTTAATATCAGTTGAAGTACTATTTTATTATTTCTAAGTTTTTTTAGACGACAATATCATCAATACTTTAAAGGGTATATATTTTTAATAAACTTATCATATACTCGTTTTTTTTTTATAAATATCTGTATTATATATTTTTGATAAATTTTTTAAATATAATTTGACCTTCAATATTATCACTTAATTTTGTGACATGCAAGAAAAGATCTTTATTCAATTTTTTATTATTAAAGAAAACTTCTTTATTTAATTTTAAAATTCATTAATATAAAAAGATTGAAGAAGCAATTTTATGTCACAAAATTAAGTGATAATATTGAAGGTCAAATTATATTTAGAAATTTATAATCGAAAATATATTGTAAAGATTTTATTAAAAATATGAGTATATGATAAGTTTATTAAAAATATATACCCTTTAAGGTATTGAGAGTATTTTCGTCCAGAAAAACTTGGAAATAGTAAAAAAGTACTTCAAATGATATTAATACATAGTTAATGGATTTCAAATGATATTTTCAAAGTTCGCAGACCTAAAATGATACTTTTGTAAAGTTTATGGACTAAAAAAGATGTCCCTCTTAAATATAAACTTATGTCCCCTTTTAAGAAGATAACAGTCTAATTCAATTGAAGGGAATGTTTCCAAATTCCAAGCCCAGCGGCCTACTTGGGCCACCGGATCCATGTTTTCTTTCGAGCCATACACGTCCACCCCGGCCCATAGATATTTGTACTTTCATGTCCCCTGGAATGTGATCAAATGAAAACTTTAAATATTGTACAAACTCAAAACTTTGATTTGGACTATTGAAAAATGTCAACAGATTGCAAAAAAACATCAACAGGAAAATGTCAACAGAATTTCAACGGTAGTCAATAATTGATGTTGTGTTGATATTGTGTTGATACTGTGTTGACATTAAAATTTTTAAAATTTTACACTGTGTTGATATTGTATTGAAATTGTGTTGAAGCTGTGTTGAAAAGTTTTGAGTTTGTACAATATATAAGTTTGCATTTTATCACTACCCCATGTCCCCTATTCCTTGTTAGAAAGATGAGTGAAATATGCATTTAACCCCCCCAGCTTTGTGAGTTCTATAGCAAAAAAGGATACCACCTTTAACTCCTATCATTAAATTTATTCATGAATGAAATCATTTTTTCACCTTTTCGAACATTTTTAGGACCTAAATATCTTAGAGGGGTACGGGTCCCATGGAACCCCAACCATTTTAAGAATGACAATATATTATCTATGTTAATATTATGTCAAAGTTAGTCGGTAGCCAAGTTGGCTTCATTGTCAACCATTGACAGTGATGGATCATTTTTAAAGTTTCATTCAATTTTTAATTATTCTTCTTACAACTATATTTTGATTTTCCCTTATTTTTTTTTTAATTTTACAGTTCACTTGAGTTTGAGTTTGATTTTTACAAATTTATAGTATTTTTGTTATATATGTTTGAGAGTTAGATTGTCACAATAAGAGCAATTATTAGAAAATATTATTACATTTTATATTGATTTTTCTATTTTATACTTTATGTGTTGTTATTTATATCACTTTTTTGTTCTACATTTTAAATTGCTATGATTTAGAATTCAATTTAAGTTTTTCTTCTCTTTAATAGTTTTTTTTTTTTTAAAACTCGTTCGACAAAGTTTGTTTTTAATTTTTTAATATTTTTTTTATTTTTTTTACGTTTGTGGTGTATCTATCAATAATCACTTTACACATCTTTAATTTTATAGTAATTGATTTTCTAATTCGTCGACGCTAAAAAATACCATGGTACTAGGAACACTGATTTACCCCACCATTAAAATCATGCGTCCGGTACTAATTCCCTCTGTCTATCATTTAAGAGATCATTTTAATTCAACACAAATTTTAAAGATTAACTTAGTAAAGAAAAGTAAATGAACTAAGTAAGTGGAACGTGAAATACTCCCTTCGTCTCACAAAGATTGTCGCATTTTGACCGGGCACGAGTTTTAAGAAATATAATAGAAAGTGAGTTGAAAAAGTTAGTGGAATGTGGGTCCTACTTTTATATATTAGTTTTATAATAAAATGTGAGTAGGAATGAGTTAGTGAAATATAGGGTCCACTATTAAAAATGGTAAAAAGTAAAATGGGACAAACTTTGTGGGACGGACTGAAATGAAAAAATGAGATAATCTTTATGGGATGGAGGGAGAATATACTATAAGTAACGATATTGATGTCATTTAGATTTTATAAATCATTACCGTTTTCTATTCAATATTCCGAATTTTATAATATAGAGTATGAAATTTTCTAAATAATAATAATGATAAAAATACTCTATATATAAAGATTAGAAATAAAAATATTTTGAAATACTAAATATTAATACACACTAACCAATAAAATTTATGTTTCCTCATTTCCAAAGTAGTTGAGTTTTGTTCTTTTCGGTTTGTGACAAGGTAGTTTAATCATTTTCATTTTTGGCTAAAAAAATTATTATCACTCTTACTTTACTTTCTTTTCTTCTCTTATGGAGTAATTTTTATAGTAGTATTTGGTAATCCATTATTTTAAAAAATTAGTATACGAAAAAAAATTATAATCAAACCACCTTCGTCCTTTAAATATAGAATTTTGGAAATAACATGAGTTTAAATACACAATTGGTAAAGTAAGATAGATATAAATCATAAAAGTAATTAAAATATTATTAATGGAGAATGAATCACCTTATTAGAGATAATTTATTTTACTAAAATAGAAAGTTTATAATTACTATTGTTATGCACATCTATGGATACAATATTTTGTACAATAAAATTATTACTCATATATGTAACAATATTGACAAAATTTTTTAATTCTACATATCACTACCATTGTCCATAAAATATTTTTCAAATTTTATAATGTAATGGAGTATATTATTATGAAATTTACTAAAAAATTTTATTTATGTACTTAACCTTGATGTATACAAGATAATAGATTATAATTGGGAATCATTTCTTTTTTTTTTTTAGTAAAAATTTGTAATCTTACACTTACGTACTATCTTTTTTCTTTCATATATACTTCCTCTGTCGCGCCTTAGGAGTTCTGGTTGATCAATTTTGAGCGTCCTGCTTTAGGAGTTCCGGTTGAGATAAATTAATAAAAAAGGCCTACAAGTGTTAAAAGTGGATCCCAACATCCACTACAACTAATAAAAAAGTGTTAAAAGTGGGTCCCAACTTCCACTATAATATTTATTTATTGGACATTTAAATAAAAGTGGGTCACAACATTCACTACAGTGTTTACTTATTACACACTCAAATACTTTTTTCTTAAAACATGTGCCCTACTCAAATAAGACTCCTAAAGCGAGACGAATAGAAGAATACTTTAGTATAGTACTATTTGATACTCGTTTATTAAATAAATAAATATAGATTGCTTGATTACCAATATTGGGCTGCGCATTACTTTCAATGGACTATTGATATTGCAAGATCCAATTGTTACACAGAAATTATAGACCTCAATAAAGTTATTTAGGTATCATACATATGTAGGTAAAATTATTCATTATCAAAAATATCTTCATAAAAGTCCACAATATACATACGGATGTTATCAATATAGAGGTGTGTTAACGAAAACACCTCTTAAAGTAATATCATTTCACTATTCCTAGCTAATCATTTATACATGTTGACGAATAATCAGTTGTTATATGGCAATCATAAAAATGCTCAAGGGTAAATTTTATCGGCCAACAATATCCAATACGCTAGACAACAATTTTTTCTCGGCCAACAATATCTAATACGCATTGTTGTCTAGCATTTATACTATTACAGTGTAGCGTTTATAATATATTGCAGAGAATATGTGGTATCACAGTGTCACTTTAAGAGGTGTTGTCATTCTAACACAAACCTATCAAAATATATCACTAAAATTTTAATTTAATGACTTCATTCTTCCAAGTATACAATCAGTTGAACACACACTAATGCTGAAATCAAATGTGTTTATATACATAAGTATATAGTAACTTTGTTGACATTTTACATTAAAAATTAACCTATAAATATAAATAAATTTAAAATTAACCTATACATGCTAATCAATATGTAACAATTTAGGAAAATATTAAAATTTTAATTAAATATCTACAAATTTAAGAAAAAATAATTGAATACTGTATAATTTGGGAAGTTGCTTTTGAGGGGAAAAGAAAGCAAATCTATAAGCTGGCAAACCAAGTATTCATAGATGATAAATATACATGTTTTTCTCTCTATACGAAATCATGTACGTACATAGCCAACAGTGACCACATATCGCTGTCAACAAATTTCGTCTCTCAATCAAATTACGAATCTCTCAATCCTTCATCAAAAATAAAACAAATTTAATAATTGACCAACTTATGTATAAAAAGCCAAAAAAGGTCATATTAAAAAAAAATGCGCAAGGCCCTCAATTCCATTTTTAGTTTTCTGATTAGAATTATAAACTTTTGTGCGTGTATCACAGTCCTATATGTGATTTATACTTTCATTTACTATAAAATAATAAGAGTAAATACAAAAACTTATTATACACAAACGTATACTTTTATAAAAACTACTCCTCCGTCCTAAAAAAATATGCACTTTTCCCTTCGATATCAGTTTTAATGCAAAATTAGTAAGTAAGAGAGATGTAGAGAGAAAATTAATTTATAGAGTATATATTAGTGAAGAATGAGTCTTACTTCATTAGAGAGAAAAGAGTTTCCAAAATTAAAAAGTGCACATTCTTGTGGGTCGAACTAAAAATGATAGTGGATATTCTTGTGGGACGGAGGGAGTAATTACAAGCAAGATTCAAATGAAATTATCACCTTAAAGTAGGGGTGTCGAAATGGGCACCAGCGGGTGACATCCATACCTGATTTTGCGGGTACCTGAAACCGAAAAGCTCGATATTTTACTACCCAATCCTGACTCGTATGGTTATATGGGTATCCCAGTACCCGCAGTTGCGGGTACCCAAAACCATTGACATCATTTGAGTTGATATATGTGTGCCGCTATGTGTACGTATATACTCTCTCCGTCCACGAATAATAGGGCTATTTCATTTTTATCTCTCGTTTTGAAAAAAAATAATAAAGAGAGAGAATAATATAGTAAGAGAGATAATAATATTGATCCACTTTAACTATTTATTAAAGTATCATTTTTCCAAAACGAGGGATAAAAATGGAATAGACCTATTTTTCGTGGAAGAACGAAGTAATATATATGTGTATCAATATATGTGTGTATTGTTTTTCATCGCTACTAGCACCCATTCCGTCTAATGATAGGAGTCCAATTTTACCATTTTAGTAGTTTCGATTCATTTTATTATAAATGGTAGATAGACTTCACAAGCTAATAACTCATTCTGAAACTAAAATGTACATATTTTTGTGGAACAAATTAAAAAAAAAATAGTGCATATTTTTATGAACGGCTGCAATGATTAAAATCACGATTCAAATGAAATTATCACCTCAAATTTCCTCTATTTTGTGGAGTAACTCAGTCTTTAAGAAATTTTTATATTTTCCAAATTTCTTATCTTCTGAATCTTCATAATATCTTCGCAGATTTTGTTTATTTACTTTTCCTTAAAAATTGAAAGGTCATTGAATGATGGTCCCTATCATGTCCTCCAAATTTTAGTTGCCCAAATTAATGTTAATTAGCTTCAATTCCCAATGCATAAGTTGAGAAATTCGATTTTGGAGTGAATTTAAGAGTTGATTGACTAAAAGGTATTTTATCCGTCCGTCGTCAATATTAAGATTAGCACCCATTCCCACTTTAAGACTTTAAGTTGATTTCTCCAAGCATAGAAAAATCGACTGAATCAGATTCTGAATTATTGAAGTAGTATGAATAAAAATGAATCCACTAATTTTAAATACATTAATAAGAAAATAAAAAAATAATTGTTTTTTACTCACTGTATCTGCCAAAAATTTAGATTGTTCGAAGTGTAATTAAAATTACCATAAATTGTAAAGTGAGGTGCATTCCAACCACTCATTCCAGCCACATATCATTTAAAATTAATACTCCCTCCGTCCTATGTTACTCGCACTTTTTATTTTTTACCGTAAATTTGAGATTGATTTTTTAGTGTAATGAGGCACCACTTAATAAAAGACCTCTTAACTTAATCCAACATATTAATTAAATACATTAATTCTAACTTAAACTATAAATAGTGTAAGTAGTTTGTGATGAGCCGAAATGGAAGAATGCAAGTAACATGAGACTGAAGGAGTACTATATATAAGTGAGACTCATATTCGACTAACTTTCTCCATCCACTTTTCTTAACATTGCTTAAAAACCGTGCCGAAAAGAAATTAGATTCCTATTCACGGACGGAGGAAGTAATACATTATTTATAAAAAAACACAATTCAATGTACACCGTCGTCGTCGCGTGCAATAGCAAAAGTGCATTTGATGTAGCCCTGAACTAATAAGAGCTTCTCTAATGGCGGACGTCGCTGTAGGACGTCGCCGACGTCTGACCGGACGTCCCCCGTAGTGAGCGGGACGTCCGCCCACGCCCATCCCGAGTGCCCGTCGGATGGCCTCGCCCCTCGCCCCCACGTCCGATCGGACGTCCGCCACTGTGGCGAAGATCGGACGTCCGCGATTTTTCGATTTTTTTTTTAAACTCTATAAATAGGGCTCCCCCAACTTCATTTCATTCACACCACTTGTGTTGACAAGTTTCACTCTCTAAATCTACAAATTTCATTTCTACTACAATGGAGTACAATAGGAACTCCCCCACCACGAGCGGAGGAAACACACCCTCGACTCCCACCGGGGAGGGAAACTTTGCGGGATGAATCCCCAAATGGCGGGGATGAATCCCCAGATTGCGGGGATGGGCGGTATGCCGACGATGACTCTCCAAATGTTCTACAATATGTACACTTGGATGAGTCAGATGGATCAGATGATGCTCAGGGCAGCGGGGATGGGCGGTGTGCCGCCAAATATGTCGGGGATGGGTGGGATGATGCCAGCGGCAGTGGGGATGGGCGGTATGCCGCCAAATATGGCGGGGGTGAGTGGGATCAGGGACGGAGCGAGAAATTCTACGTAGGTGGGGCAAAAATATACATAAAGATATTTTAATACATTGAGAAGGGGCAAAAATAAGAATATTTTAAAAAAATTAAAATTAACTTATTAAAAGTAGTATACATAAATTATTTCTAGGTGGGGCATTTGCCCCTTGTGAACTCGAAATAGATCCGTCCCTGAGTGGGATGATGCCCGGGCAGTGGGGATGGGCGGTACGCCGCCAAATATGTCGGTGGGTGGGTCGGTGCAGCACAGGAGCCCGATGACGCTTAGGGAATTTGTCTATCGGCCATATAGATTTGTTGGTCGATGATTCCCCTAGTACTGTTCCGGAGACTCAGTTCGCCAGCATCAAGACTTTCTCTTTTGAGGAGCTGGGAGCCCACCTGGGGTTATCGCCGATCCGTGAGACTCCCGATGAGGCGGAGCCTGCTGCAAGGGCGAGAGCAGAGGCAAGGATAAGCCCGGGGGAAGGAGCGGGGGCAGAGGCAAGAACAAAGTCCCGAGATCTTCCTCGCACACGGGGGCGGGGCAGAGGCAGAGGAGGAGGAGGGTGAGGATGAGACTGAGAGGAGGACGATCTGGACCGTGTGGGAAAATGCCGCGCTTGCGAAGGCATGGATCGGTGTAGTAAAGGATCCTTATGTCGGGACGAACCAGTATGTTGACCGAATGTGGCATCGCATTAGTGCGGCCTACCTCATAGTCAAACCGTCTGGGGCAAAGCCTCGCAGTTCCAGCAGTGCTGGTTCGCACGAGCTCCCCGAAGCCGAGGAAGTGGCCCCGCTACCACGAACAGACTCTCGCCGGCGTCGTCGTCCGATGGGGCAAAAGGCTGCACAGCGGATGACGAGGGGAAGCGGCAGCGGCAAATGGGTCCTACGAGGTCGAATCGGAGGCCCCAGAAGGCCCAGCAGAACGACCGCCTCGCCCGCGCGCAGCTAACGAAGACCCTGATGCAGAGCACGAGTAGGTGGTATAGCGCGCAGGATCCAGTGTTTAAAAGGTTGTGCAAGGATGTGGTCGACCAATGTCGGCGCGATATAGGGATGCCTCCCATTGATGATTATGGCGTCGAGATTGGGGGCGGGGACGTCGGAGGCGGCAGCGGCACGGGCGACGGGGACGAGGACGAGGAGGAGGAGTGAGAGCCGAGGGTATTATGTAATTTTATTTTTAAATTATGTATTTTTTTTAAATTATGTAATTTTTTTTTAATTATGTAATTTTTTTATCATGTAATTTTTTAATGATGTTTTCAAATTTTCCCGTATTCGGTGTCGACATTTTAATTCCGCAAATTTTAAATCCGCAATTTGAATAATTGTGGGAAGGGCTAGTGGAAGTCCTAGTGCAGTGGGAAGGGCTAGTGATGTGGTAGTGGAATGAGAAGGGCTAGTGCGGACGTGACAGACAATTTTTGTGGGAAGGGGGCGCCACCGGAGACGCTCTAACTTTATCTCAAATTATAGGAATTAGTTTCTGAATTAGATGAATTATTTGGAAGGTTGTTACGTTTCTGAGAGTAAAGAAAAACAAACACCAAAAAATCTAAAGTGGTCCCTGCCATTACAGAAGAGGACTGCTATCTGTACATAAGTTGTTCACACTTCTTTTTGACAATCAATCAAATGCTCACCAGATTATGAAACATATACTAGTCTACATATACCACAATGCTATACTATATAGTACATAAAAACAACTACATGGAATTAATTACACTACCTCCATCGGAAAAAACAAAAATCTTAAAAATGGATGATACACGTTTCAATAATAGATAGATAGATACTGAGTTTTGAAGTGAATAGTGTTTTGTTTGCAAATTAAAAACCTTAAACAATTTGATTTTCAAAAATTGATTTTAATTAATTTATCTGTATCAAAAAAAAAAAAATTTGGATCTGGCAGTTGGATAGCGACAGCGTGGCTCTATTAGAGTTCTAATGCATATACTACTCTCTCCGTCGCATAGTGGATGTCACACTTTTCTTTTTAATTTATCGTACAAAAGATGTCACATTTTCTATTTTGGAAAAAATTATTTATCATATCAATTATAAAATTATATTTTCTCTCATTACTTAACACACAAAGTAATATCTCCTAAAATCTTGTACCATCTTATAAGTGTGATATCTATTATGGGACTTATTATGGGACTGAGGGAGTAATGTATTAAAACTAATTTAACCGTTAAAAATAAAATCATTTTACGTTTTTTAAAATAAAGAACAACCAGTATCTTGATGTCGTACAAAATCAATTCGTAGAGAAGATATCGATGTAGACAAAATTACTTGAGATATGCAGCGTAAAGGTACACTTAATCACAGTATACCTTGGCGGCTTCTTTTTCAGATTTCAAAGTTGACAGAGTGGGAAACATTTTCGGTATTTGTAGATTCCACTTCTAAGAAAATTATGCCTAATTAACCATTTACATGTTATTTGGATGTATATTAATTTCATCTCCCACAGTAAATAATTCTTTTAATTTCTACTTAAATCTTTTTTCAAATTTGGTACTCCCTCCGTCCCCGATTAAGAGTCACACTTTTTTATTTCGGTCCATCACTAATTAAGAGTCACACTTCATTTTTACCATAAATGGTAAGTAGGTCCCACATTCCACTAACTCACTACACTCACGTTTTATTATAAAACCAATATAAAAAAGTGGATCCCACATTCTACTGACCTTTTCAACCAACTTTTCTTTACATTTCTTAAAATTCGTGCCCGGTCAAAGTGTGATTCTTAATCGGGAAAGGAGGGAGTACGAAACTTGGCATGAACTATTTCTTTTAATTCATTTACTTTTTGAGGTAACAAATCTATTGAATTCTTTTCATATTTTTATTTTAAATTATATTTCTTATTGAATTCATTTACATTAATTTACTTTTTTAACACTAAAAATGCCATTGAATCCTTTGTAATCATTTTCTTAATATTTCAAATTTATTAATTGATTTTGTAAATTTACTGTGATTGAGTTTCAATAGCATGCATTCGATTTAAAAGTAATTAACTTTTTTGGCTAGACATTTACTTTTTCATTTTGATAATTAAATTTAAGGTGCTTTTTTTATTCAATAAACAAATAAAAATATACCACAAAAAAGAATAAAAAATTAAGGAAAAGAGGTATATTTCTGTTAAACCACAACATACACTTTTTTTTTCTTTTAGTACTTTCTTCTTCCATAAAAGATGTTACACTTGTGGGACGATACATAATTTTAGGAGGTTTTATTTTGTGTGTTAGGTGGAAAGAGAAAATATAATATTTATATTATTGTAAGAAAGAAATATTTCTAGAAAAAGAAACGTGACATCTTTAATAGGACAAACTAAAAAATAAAATTAGACATCTTTTATGAGACTGAGGAAGTATATTTTATAGAACATCTTTTATATTTTTAATAACAAAATCTAATTTAAATATCAAAATGATCCATTTACAAAGGAGCAACATTATTCGACCTCATCTTTACTCCCTCGTTCCTTCGTTCAGTTTTCTTGTTCATAAAATTTTTGCTAATTGATCCATTTACAAAGGAGCAACATTATACTATCTCAATTATAATTATTCACTTAACTATTTTTAAGTTTAATATACCATTTTTTTTATCGAATGATGTATGTTACAGATGGCAAGAAGGTAAGAAAGATGAGCTAAGCAATTTAGTTTAGGTACTATTAAATTTAAAATTTTGATTATTATCAGATTAAAATAGATATTAGGATTTTTTTTTAAGAAAAATGAGTAAATCAAAAGAATCACATATGCATAGATTTGATTTGTGGATGCTCATTTACCACCCAACTCGAGTTTTTATTACCATTATCATTTCCTTTTTTTTTTCTTTTAATTTTCTGTTTTGTAATTCACCCTCATGATTTCTGAGCCAATTTTTCTTGCACAATTATTGATTAATCTATCTATTCATATACTGTATTATATATTAATTGTTGTAGCATATGTGTACTGTCATTTAGTATTTCATTAACATATGTAGAGGTCCAACTACTTGGTTAGTAATGCTTTTGTTATTAGGATTGTTTTTACAAATTAAATAATTGAATAAAAATTATTCAATGCTATTTGATTTTATGATTATAGAATTTAGATGCATTCAAATTGTTCTTCAATTAAACACTAATATTATTGGAATTTTACTTATAATTTAAATAGTTAGATGAGATAAGTGACTGATTAATCTATTTTTTTTGCAATATTAAATACAAAGCAAATTAAAAAAGTAATTACTCAAACACTATTGTCATTAAAAATTATTTTAGAAAGCAACTAGTTGGATGAAAGTAATCCACCAGTTTATATGTCCATTTTTCAAAATTAAGTCTTAACCACATAAAAGATTTATGTAATCCAACACTAGTGTCATTATGATTTTATTTTAAAAACTAAATAGTTGGATTTGAATATTGCACTTACTGATCTATCTAATGGAGTATATATCTTAACCACATTTAAAAACTATTTAATCAGACACAAATTTTATTAAAATTTAATTTATAAATCAAATAGCTGGATGAAAATAATTTACTAATTACATATTTTACAATAATTAAGATCTTAATCGTATCAATATTTAGCGAGATCAATTATATAAACGTGATACAATATTTAGAGCATCCAGAAATCAATAGTACTTACTATATGTAAATGTGATACATAATACTCCATAGTCTCGTAGTAAAAATAATTGTATTGATGTTTTGTTTAATACAGATTTAAACATGAATGCCAGCCCAATTGGATCACTTTCGTTAATATGGTGAGAACCGGTACACACCACCTATTTTTTCACAGTGGAAGGGCTTTGGGGCTGATCGGGGTTTTTTTTTGAAAGAATAGAAGAGCGGGGCATTTTTTTCCGCCAATACCGACGGCGGCTTCAAGAACAAATGGCAGACAACAACTTCCATCATTGCCAACGTTCGTGCGTCTTTTGTGGGAATGAGTAGGCACCTCATTGACCATCATGCAGTTTTACCGGATGATATTGGTTATTTAGAGAAAAGTTTCCGAGAATCTGAGGTTTTACTACGAGAAATAAAAGATAAAATCTTTTGGTACTGGTGTATCAGATTAGCCCTTTATTTTCTGAGTTTCCTTCTCATGCTTTTCTTGCCAAACTTAGCTTCTGTGAAACAACCGGGTTCCGACTTCTATGAAGTCGCGAAAAACATCTTTTCGGTGGCGTGTGGACTCCTGTTATGCCAGTTCGTGGATGTTGTGATGAGAGACAAGTTCCAAGACGGTCGCGAGCTGAAGAAGAGTGTCGTCTTTATAGGGCGGATGATCCGTTATATGGTAGGAAGATTGAACGAGTGTCACCTCGTTAGAGAACCTTTTTTGTAAGTCTAAGCCTTTCCCCTACGATCTTCAACTCTCAGTGTAGTGACTTTAGTTTTCCCATTATCTTATGTTTAACTTGCTGTTTCCCCAATGAACTTATGTTTAGTTTGTTTAACTTGCTTTTGTTTAGTTTGGTTAACTTGCTGTTGTATCGGACGAATTTCCCCAATGAACTTTGTTTAGTTTATTTGTGACTGGGCATTGTTTATTTTATTTCTTATGTGTTTATTTGATTTTTAATTTTTCGGTTGACTAAATACAGTCCATGGATGTACCCTATTTCAATTCCGAACTAAGTTAGCGCAATTACGAAAAATCAAATTTTAACAAATAGTATTATTTTCTCAAATTGTACATTTCATAAACTCGTAATTCTGTTGGTCCTAATTTAAATAGATATGCTAATTGTCTTTATTTTTTTTAATTATAGATTTAAGTGACTTATTTTAAAAAATTTAATGTATTGATGGTATTATTTCACTTTTAGGTTAAAAAAAAAATCTAAAAAAACTTGTGTTTCTACCTGCTCTTTTAATATTGAATAAGAATCGCAATAATTGAAAATTCATGTGATAATTGATAACAAGCTGACGATATTGAATTCGATGAAAGAGAAATTAAGACTGATCCTGAATTGCCAAGTCTATTAATAGTTTTGATGTGAACATTAAGGATTGTATTTGTAAAGAATATTTATTACGCAATAATACAATTACATTGCACAACATAAGATATTGATATTTATATTCTATATATTTTCGTTAAAAAATATTATATTTATTGTCATGTTCAATTTGACCCTATAATTTTGAATTTTTGAATCCGCCATTGACTATATATTATCGTCCGATATTTGAGGTTTCAAAATAAATTTTATATCTAATATCTTATTCTATCACTAAATCAAATCTGCGTCTATATTGACTCAATTTAATGTAATTTTGAGTTTAATATCGCGCCAAACCAATGAAGACAGAGTAATGAAGTGAGCAGTGAATTAGTATGTTGTAGAGTACTTCCTGAATTTCATATTGCAGTGTTTATTTAAAACTCAATTTTCGTGTATTAGTACAGTGCAGGGAACTAAACTTTTTCTTTTTCATCCTTTTCGTTTGTTTTATGTTTGGCAGTTGACTAGGGGTGCAAATTTACTTATCGGGTTTCAGGTATACCGGATCCCAACCTAATACACGGCAGGTTTTGGGTACTCAAAACCTGAAATTATGTGTTCGAGTACGAGTTTGAGTAGTTAATATAAGGGTTTTTCGGATTTAGAGTATCCGAAACCTGTATTAGAGCACCCGACTAATACCCGATTAAACCCAATTAATTATATAGTTGTGATGAATATTTTTATTTAGATAGGGCTTATGACCTGTAGGGTAAATTTATTTAATCACATTTAGATTTATAAATGTTTTTAGTGTAATGCAACCCGATTTAGGATTGCTTTGACATTTTATTATTCTATTATCTAGACTTTAAACATCATGTTGCATTATTTATGTCCTTACTTGTTATCTTTTCGATATATAGTTATGCTTTCTCTAGTTTATATACATATTTATTTAAAATCTTAACAAATTTATTTTAATCTCTTTTTAAGTTTTAATTTATGCCAAAAAATTTCTTTATTTAAAATTTAGTATTTTCTATTCGTCTAATGCCATAGAATCATAATCTAGAGAAAACTAAAACATTAATATTGAAGTTTAAACTTTTAATAATAGTCAATAAATATTTTTTAATAATTTCTATTCTCATTTCAATATAATTTATATAAATAGAATAATTTTTTGGGTTTACGACTACCCGATTAGT